>NW_021833661.1:0-22500 GCF_006345805.1 Octopus sinensis
TACGTGCAGATTTGTATGTTTTGTTTTATGCACGTATTCTTATGCATATAGTTGCATATCTAGACATGCTCATATATATTTAAATGATAAACATCTGGAAAGTTTTACAGATTTTAATAGTTCCAGTAATGGATTGCATCTGTAGTCTTCGAATTAGATTTCTCCTTTCTAGTTTTGAGAAGCCTAATTTCTCAAGATTGGTATTTAGGTAGTGTGCTACATATCCCAGTACCTCAATAATTACAGGTATAAACCTGAACTTGTAATCTGGATAGAGTAACTGCAGATTTCTCAATAGTTCAGCCTAGGTGTTCTCTTTTTCATTGATCTTCAGCTTTCCACAACTGTGCACATATATTTTATCTTTTTTTTAAATTTGTTTCAGTCATTTGACTGCTGCCATGTTGGGGCACAGCTTTTAAGAATTTGTCCTTTAAGGAATCCACCCCAGTACTTTTTGTTTTATTTTTGAAGCCTGGTATTTATTTTATTTATTTAAACAATCACACACGCATACACACACTTATGTATGTCACAGTTCAGTTTTATTTCAAGATTTCTTGTCATTTGGTAGCAACTCCTAATTAGAAGGCGAGGCGAAATGATTGCAGGAAATTTACGAGATAATACTATACTGACGAATCTGGCTGAGCGAAACCTGTGTCCATAGCTATCCCTTGATAGCGACAAAGAAAAGCTTATCTTTCTTTTATATATAATTTCTAAAGTTGTAACTTGGGTACATTATCTTTAACGTGATACCAACATTTCTTGTTTCAAATTGAAATTAAAGTGAATTTTTATCTATTTCAGCACCTTACGATAAGCGAAATGCTAATATATGAGAATTTAAATTTGCAAAATACGACATAATGTAGTATTTTTCTTTTTCCATTTCTATTATAAGATTGTGTGTGCGTGTGTGTGTGTGTGTGTGTGAGAGAGAGAGAGAGAGAGAGAGAGAAGGAAAGAAAGAGTCTTTGTGTTTACAAACCCCAAAGTGGGCTTCAAGCACAAACTTAAGCACATACGGGTGCACATATATGCATACATACATAAATACACACACACACACCCCACACATATATATGTATGTATATATATATATATAATATATATATATATATATATATATATATGCATATATATATATATATATATATATATATATATATATATATATATGCATGCATTTTGTGTGGATAAAATTTTAGAGAAGTGACTCAGTTAATTCGACATTGTGTTCCTGCATATAATATCCACTCACTCTGTACACACACACACACACACACACACACAAACACACAAACACTCACACATATATGCACAGACACACAGTTATTGTTAAATGACTCAACACTTTTAGTGTCAATTTTGTTACCCATACGCGCAATATGCACGCGTTCACGTACACGCACACACACACACACACACACACACACACACTCATACACAAACAATTATATACATAACATTTAAAGGGAAACTGACTCAATATTCTTAGAGTTGTGTTTGTTAAGCACACACACACTCGCACACACACATGCACGCACATACACTCAGAGACACAATAAATGTATGGAGGTGGGGAAGTATTGTAGAGTGCTAAGTGTGGTGTGTGTGGATGGGAGGGTGGGAGGCTGACACCATTACACAGTTACACAAGGGTTAGTGCAATACTTACACCACACACACGGACATGGACACACACACACACATACACATACACACGGATACGGACACATACACACGGTCACAGATACACACAAACGGACACGGACACACACGGACACGGACACACACTCACAGGGACACGGACACGGACACGGACACACACACGGACACGGACACAGATACACATGGACACGGACACACACACACACTGTCACGGACACACACACGGACACGGACGCGGACACACACACACGGTCATGGACACACACACACACAGACACGGACACGCCTATACATACGGAAACACGGATACGGACAGACGAAAATCATGGAAACATCCTTTACATGGTGTCTAGCTCTTCCCCAAAATGCGGCCAAACATCCCTCAAGCCACAACCTACAGTCTAAAAGAAAACAAAGAAAAGAAAACACTGCACTGTGGCACTGCTGGAGCACTGCCCTGAAGGGCTTTTGTCGAGCAAATCGACCTCAGTATATATTTTTTGAGCCTGATACTTATTCTATCGGATATCGATTGCCGAATCGCTAAACTATGACAGTTTGACGAGACATACACACACATATATTCTATATGTGTGGCGTGTGTGAGTGTACATACAAACGTATATAATATATATATATATATATATACATATATATATATATATATATATATTAGTATATATAACGAAGTTTACAAAAATAAACAAAAGACGAAGGCAGGTGGAGTACAAACAAACAAATGTATTAGTATAGCGCTCAGAATAGTAATAGAAAAAGTTTTTTATTACGTTCGAGCCTACGCTCTTCGACAGAAGATGGACACATAAAAAAAACAGGGAGAGAACCAAGGAGAGAAAAAATGCGTGTAGGAGCTAACGATCTATCATGATATATATATATATATATATATATAATATATATATATATATATTATATATATATATATATATATGCGTAGTCTCCTAATAAGTATTCGGACTGTTTGCTATAGTAACGAAGCTAAAGCACGCAGAGTGAAGCTACTTGGCACGCATTGACCTTGAACTCTTCTGTGCATGCGCACTAGGTTTTAACGTTCTAGCTCACGCTGTTTACAGCAGTGCTTGGAAGGAAGGAAGGAAGGAAGGAAGGAAGGAAAGTGTTTAGCATGTGATCAGACCTCGTATATCACGGACTTCCATAATCTCCATCACCGGGCACTGGTCGGCCCAGGGCTCTAGCCACCTGCACAAGGGGCCGTACAGTAGGGCAGAACCTCAAAGCACGTGGCTGCAGAGCGAGTTTCTTAACTACACAACCTGCACCAACATCGGATAATGTGATCCTTGAAAAGGATTTCCAATTTTGGCGTAAGGTCAGTAATTTAGAGGGGAGCGGTTAGTCGATGATATCGACCCCAGTTGTTGACTGGTACTTCATTTTATTGACCGTGTGGCGATGAAAGACAAAGATGACCTCAGCGGGATTTGAACTCAGAATGTTAAAAGTCGAAAGATATTATTGGTAGAATAACCCTTAAGAATTTCTTTCGATGCTCAAATGATTCTCCGTGTAGATGGCCCCGCGTCGACTCGTTGCAGTGAAGGATATTGTTGTTGTTGTTGTTGTTGTTGGTGGCGGTGGTGGTGATGATGACGTCGGTGTAGTATAAGGGTAGTATGGCAGCGAGCTGGCAGAATCGTTAGCACGCCGGGCGAAATGCTTAGCAGTATTTCGTCTGCCGCTACGTTCTGAGTTCAAATTCCGCCGAGGTCGACTTTGCCCTTCATCCTTTCGGGGTCGATTAAATAAAGTACCAGTTACGCACTGGGGTCGATGTAATCGACTTAATCCCTTTGTCTGTCCTTGTTTGTCCTCTCTGTGTTTAGCCCCTTGTAGGTAGTAACGAAATAGGTAGTGTTGTTGTGTTGTTGTTGTTGTTGTTGTTGGTTGGTGGTGGTGGTGGTGGTGGTGGTGTGGTGCTGATGACGTCGGGGTATTATAAGGGTAGTTTCTTCGACAAAATGTTTGGGAACGACTACCGTAGAGGCTTCGTCGCAGACTTGTATGAGGCGGCGGTGGTGGAAAGCTAATGATGGAGACATTTAGGAACGTGGCGGCGGTGTGTGTGTGGTTGGATAGTTGACATCAAAGGAACATTGCCGGCCACCATGTTGGAATCTAGAAAATGTAGTGGGAAGTCTGGGGGGGGGTGAGCTTCATAGCAGCGAACTGTCGGCACGTAAATGTAGTAGTAGTAGTAGTAGTAGTAAAGCAGCAGCAGCAGCAGCATCAGTGTAGTAGTATAGTGTAGTAGTAGCAGCAGCAGCAGCAGTAGTAGTAGTAGTTGTAGTAGTAGTAGTAGTATCAGCAGCAGCGCATCAGTAGTTAGTAGTAGTAGTAGTAGTAGCAGCAGCAAGCAGCACAGTAGCAGTAGTAGTAGTAGTAGTAGTCAGCAGCAGCAGCAGCAGTATTAGTAGTAGTAGTAGTAGTAGTAGCAGCAGCAGCAGCAGTAGTAGTAGTAGTAGTAGTAGTAGTACAGCACAGCAGCAGCAGCAGCAGCAGGAGTAGTGTAGTAGTAGTGTAGTAGTAGTAGTAGCAGTCATCAGCAGCAGCAGCAGCAGCATAGTAGTAGTAGTAGTAGTAAGTAGTAGCAGCGCACAGCAAAAGCAGCAGCAGCAGCAGCACAGCACAGCAGTAGTAGTAGTAGTAGTAGTAGTAGTATGACGATGAGGAGGAGGAGGAGGAGAAAGAAGGAGGTGGTGGTAGTGCTGCTGCTGCTGCTGGTGACATGTTGCTTTTGATGCAAACTGGATTCACATTGTTTAGCCCTAGGTCAACCTTTCATCAACCATTCCTACGATAAAAAGCATTCCAGCTGTGACCATCCAACCATCCGTTATTCAATGTCTATCGAAATCCACTCACAAGGCTTTGGTCGGCCCGAAGCTATAGTAGAAGACACTTGTCCAAGGTGCCACACAGTGGGACTGAACCCTGAACCATGTGGTTGCTAAAAGCAAGCTACTTACCACACAGCCACTCCTGCGCCTATTGAAATTATAAGAACCATGGCTCCCAGTATTCTGGCAATGACGGGGGTAAATGTGTGGAAAGTATTTCTTCAAAAATAATAATACAAACATTAAAAGAGTCCAAAAGAAGTGCAGTATTTAGCAGAGCCACTTTCGCCATTTCAAGCTCTACTCACACAAAAAAAAAACATACTGATGCTGTGGCTGTGAGGTAAGTAGTTTGCTTACCAACACATGGTTCCGGGTTCAGTCCCTCTGCGTGGCACCTTGGGTAAGTGTCATCTACTATAGCCTCGAGCCGACCAAAGCCTTGTGAGTGGATTTGGTAGACGGAAACTGAAAGAAGCCCGTCGTATATATGTGTATGTATGTATATATATATATATATATATATATATATATATATATATATATATGTATGTGTGTGTGTGTGTTTGTGTGCCTGATTGCCCCCCCCCCCCAACATCGCTTGACAACCGATGCTGGTGTGCTTACGTCCACGTAACTTAGCGGTTCGGCAAAAGTGACCGATAGAATAAGTATTAGGCTGGCTTACAAAAAATAAGTCCTGGGGTCGATTTCCTCGACTAAAGGCGGTGCTCCAGCATGGCCGCAGTCAAATGACTGAAACAAGTAAAAGAGAGTAAAGAGTATGTAGTTATTGGTGGAGATGGTGGGATGGGGTGAGGCCTAGAACAACAAAAACAAAACGTTGGCTCATATATCACTTCTTAGCCCGATCTTCCCTGACTGACTTCAGAATAGTTCACACTATCAACACGACACATGCGGTAACCACTGAGATCAACTTCCGAATCTTCGAGCGACCTCGGTGGCCAAACAAACAGAGGAAATTGGTTCAGCGCGGTTGTTTGATGTGGTATAGGGATATTGGGGGGGGGGAGGAATAGGTGGCAGCACGGGGCAAAAGATATGCTGGAAGGAGCCTTCGAATCTTTTAGAATATGGTGTGAAGTTTATACTCAAAGTGAAGTAGCATTGTTATGAAAAGAGAAGTGGAGTGGCTAATAATCTCCATAGTACTTCAAACTTTGTCTGGTCTCGTGATGTTTAATTCCTTCGTGTTGGCTTATATTTCTGTTAAGTGGGGCCACTACAGTGTTTCTGTTCTTATTCTACTTTTTTTATTTTATTTTTATTACTCTAACACTTAAAGTCACGCCAAACGTGGAATTCTTTTCTCGCTTTTATCAGTTCTAAATTGTTTATAAATAACTTAGCAAAACGTGGAAAGAGGGTCGAAAGGACAGGAAATAAAGAAACAGCAGATATAAACCCAAGCGCCAATAATAGACCTTCTATAAGTGGAGAAATCTACTCAATATGGTAACCTAAATCTCCTCTTTACCCACCCAACAAAAACCCTCTTTCGTCTTTACATGGGTCAATATAAGAGCCTTCACAACGGGGTTCTTCATATTTTAGGGTGCTTCTGAGTGTACTTGGATCTGTGAGTAAATGATTAAGTAACAATGTGGATAAGTTAAGATTTTCGGAAAAAGAAATCAGCGAATTCACACATCGCAAATACAATCTGTAAGCGGAACAGTAAAACTCTGCAAGACTTTTCTCAAGTTTATACTGTAACAATGTCTTTGTTATCTACATTCTAACGATGGAATTTTATATCTTTGTTAGAAACCAGTTGCTTCCTCGGAGGATGAATATAAAAGATTAAAAACAGAAAAGAGCACACATACCCACATACATATATACATACATACATGCATATACATACGTACATATACATTTGTGTGTGTGTGTGTGTGTGTGTGTGTGTGTGTGTGTGTGTGTGTGTGTGTGTGTGTGTGTGTGTGTGTGTGTGTGTGTGTGTGCGAGCGTGTGTGCATATATGCATCAATGTATGCAAGTATGAATGGATGTATATGTATTTATGTGCAGGAATATGTCCGACGATTCTTTCCATTAATATATGGAGTTATGCATACTTAAATAAATACACACATGCACACACACGTAAATACATACATACATACACACACGCATATACATTTGTGTGTGTGTATACATACGCTTACCCACTTTGCAAAGCATCAAGCTTGTTGTTGATACATTTCCGTCTTATTGAAACGCAGGCGTCTTTTATAAATAAACAGCCGTGTTGATAGCTTCATTATGCCCAGTTTATCATAAATAATATTATATAAATAATCTAGAGTGATGGCGATGGTTTGGCGGTAAGGCGGCGAGCTGGCAGAAGCGTTAGCACGCCGGGCGAAATGTCTGCCGTTACGTTGTGAGTTCAAATTCTGCCGAGGTCGACTTTGCCTTTCATCCTTTCGGAGTCGATAAATTAAGCACCAGTTACGCACTGGAGTCGATGTAATCGACTTAATACTTATGTCTATCCTTGTTTGTCCCCTCTGTGTCTAGCCCCTTGTGGGTAATAAAGAAATAGGTAGTACCGTGGTACATCTATGACTGATGGGTGGAGTGGCCGATGTTTCGAGCCCAGCCGTCACCGATAATTGGGTAATGATGGATGATAATTCACCCAACATTTTCCTTTTTGTTTTTCGTTCCAAAGAAAAATGTTTCTTCTTTCGTTTCTTTTTCTTTCTCTTCTCGTCTTATTTCTTTGTCCCCGCTGGCATGGCTGTGTGTGTGTGTGTGTCTGTTTGCTTGTGTGTCTGCGTCTGTGTTTGTCCCCCCACAACCGGTGTTGGTTTGTTTGTGACCCCGTGACTTAGCGGTTCGGTAGGAGAGAGCTGATAGAATAAGTATCTAACGATAACAAAAAAATAAATACGGGAGTCGATTCATTCTACTGAAACCCTTCAAGTCCGTGCTCCAGCATGGCCCCAGTCCAATGACTGAACCAAGTAAAAGGTAAAAGACTCTTTCCCTTATTTCCTTTATTTATTTACTTTCCTCTGTTCTGTTATTTTCTACTTTCACTTTCACTTTGCTCTTTTGGGAGTACGGCGTCTACGTGGTTGCTCAATCTGCTAGAAATAGCGGATCTCTTCATTTTGACGGCCAGATTTTTAATTAATTTTTTTTAAACTAAACACTTTGAAACTTCTGGTACTGGTAGAATGTGTCACATAGAACAAGGTTCACTCTTAACGTTTTTGACAAAATTTTGTATTTTAGAAGTTATTTCGTGTTAAAGTTGTCGCGTTTGGGTAATTTTAACCACTCATTGACGTGTATTCAGCTGAAGAAAATTACTGCTGCTGTTTGCGAACATCAACTTCCGGGTCCACTCCCCTAACAAAACCCTTCTTTAACCCTTTAGCATTCAGATTATTCTGCCAAACGTAATGCTTATTTATTCACATTGTTTTGAATTGTTCATGAATTATCCCATAGCTTTGAGATTTCGATCAGGTGGTTGTTTATTTTAAAAATAGCATTGTAGGGTAGGTGTGAGAGGTCAGAACTGTCTGATCTGACGACAAATCAGGTAGAATATTTTAGCCAGATATGGCCGGTTTAAATAAAAAAGGGTTAATAACCAGAGATGTTTTTTATAGCAACATAGGTTTGCTAGCAGCTGAAAACTCTAACAAATCACACCCTACTGTCTTTAAAATCCTTTCTACTAAAGGCACAAGGCCTGAAATTTGGGGGAGGGGACTAGTCGATTACATCGACGCCAGTGTTTCACTGGTAGTTAATTTATCGATCCCGAAAGGATGAAAGGTAAAGTCGGCCTCGGCGGAATTTGAACTCAGAACGTAGCGACGGACGAAATACCGCTAAGTATTTTGTCCAGCGCGCTAACGATTCTGCCAGTTGATAACAAGGACACATTGGATGATGGAGTAAGGAGTACACTATATCAAGAAGAAAAAAAATTATAAAACGGCACAGTCACGGCTGGAGAGCCTCTCATCATAATTCTGCTCAATCGGGACCGAACTAGAGGTAAACAACATTACAACCAACAACATAAACAACACTATATAACTGTTGCAGCAACTGTAGTCACAACAAAAAGAACATGATGAATATCAGCGACGACGACAACAACAACAACAACAACAACAACAGCAGCAGTAGCAACAACAACAATTACCGCTATTAGTCTGACCTACAAAAAAAATAACACCACCACAACAATACAGAAATCTATTTCACTCTTTCATCACCGACATTCCATCGTGGCCCCCCGACACCAGCAAAATACCTCCGCCGCCACCGCCACCACCAACAACAACTACAACAACAACAACTACTACTACTACTACTACTGCTGCTACTACTACTGGTCTGACTGCGCCAACGTTACCAATAACAAGCTAAATACCATCACCAAATAAACCCACTCCGCAACCACTACTACAACCACCACCGCCAACAGCCGCAGCCATCCACCACCCTCATACCAAAACTCCGCTGCAAACACTACCATCACTAGCATCCGTCGCTAGCATCTCCATCCACACCGCCATAAGAATCACCACCACCACCAACAACAACAACAACAACAGCGACCTTATCTTTGAATCAAGAAGCAGAACGGCTCTAGTAAGACTATAACCACCACCCGGTTTATCATCAGCACCCTCACCACCATCAGCCGCTGCTACTACCACCACCACCACCACCACCATCACCACCACCACCACCACCATCATCATCATCATCATCATCATTATACGGTCCCCTCCTCTTCTATCGACACAGACTCCACCAAAGAATACATTAACTGTATACATTTATCATAGCCGGCTCAGTCTCTGTGTCACAGCCATCGTCAGTTCCTGCCCCTGGGAAAGTGGAGACGCCAGTGGGGAAGTGGACAGGAGGGGAGGATATGTGGAATACTTTCAATAAATCGTAGTTTAATATTCAGCCAAACATTACACACACACACACACACACACGTTCTCTCTCGTTTTTCCTCTCTCTTTCCCTCTGTCTTTCTCTCTCGTTCACATAAACATACACACAAATTCTCAATTGCAAACATATGCCTGTGTTTGTGGGTGGACATGTGTTGATAAAAGCACATGGATTCATAAGAATATATACATGTGTTTATGATTGCATGTATGTGAACATACACACCCGCACACACACATACATGCATATATATATATATATATACCTACATTTCTGTATACACATATGTGTGTGTTTGTCCGCCTGCATGTGTGCATGTGTGCGTGTTTGTGTATGTGTAAACAAGTCTGTACGCTTCTGGGTTCTATGTATATATGTATGTGTGTGTTTGCGTGTACATGTGTAAATATACACACACACACACACACACACACATATATATATATACATATATATATATATATACACACACGTATGTGCACATGTACACATAAGCATACAAACACGCAAACAGTCATACTTACACACATTTGTACACATGCATACAATCATACGTATATACATGCATGCTCACACATATATACGTACGTACCTACACACAGATATGCATATACACATATACACACACACATACACACATGCAAGCACACACATTCATACATACATTCATTTACATAAACATAAACACACATACATACACACACATACATGCACACACATACATACATACATATATACATACATACATTCATAAATACATACATACATATATACATACATACATACATACGTACATACGTACATACGTACATACATACATACATACATACATACATACACACATACATACATACATACATACACACATACATACATACATTCATAAATACATACATACATACATACATACATACATACATACGTACGTACATACATACATACATACATACATACATACATACATACATACATACATGCATACATACATACATACATACATACATACATACATACATACATACATACACACATACATACATACATACATACACACATACATACATACATTCATAAATACATACATACATAATACATACATACATACATACATACATTACATACATACATACATACATACTACATACATACATACATACGTACATACATACATACATACTACATACATACATACATACATACATACGTACATACATACATACAGACATACATACATACATACATACATACATACATACAACATACATACATACATACATACATACATACATACATACATACATACATACATACATACACACATACACACATGTAATATACTGAAAATAGATCCGCTAAAATGTTTTGATATTTATGTCCATCGGCCCACATATTCTTTCCACACTTTTTCTCCCACCCCCAAACCGTTACCATGGTAGCAAATACAGCCCACCATCTTTGTTTGTGTTCTTAGGAATAAAAAATAAGACTGGAAAATAAGAATAAAAACAAAAACTTTGTTTCTTTTTTATCAAATGGTGGAATAAATGTGTTAAATATTTGTTAAGGTTATTTTTGCGTTACACAGTGTTCGTTTCTAGCCTACGCCCAGGCCGAAATCATAACATAGATGCATGCATACATACATACATACATACATACATACATACATACATACATACATACATACATACATACATACATTCATACATACATACATACATACACAAAAAGGGATAGAGATGCAGGAAAAGCAGTAAAATGTGACAACCGATGCAGACTTTGTGGAGTTCACTTTGAAGATATCACCCTCATCATAAGCAGTTGTCCGAAAATGTCATCACGGTATTATCTACCGATGAGACATGATGTTGTAGCTAGGACATTCTATAATGAAATACGTCGAAAGCATAATCCTGACGACAAAGAAATAAGAACCCACAATATGGTAGAAGCCATAGCCACTCATAATAAAAAGGAATACTGGTGGAATGTTCTAGTGAAGACCTCAATAAAATGTAAGCACAACAGACCTGATATAATGATTTGGGATAGAGAAGAAAAACTGTGCACATTTGTGGTAATTAACCGCCCAGTGGATGTTAACATAAAGCTGAGGATCTGTAAAAAAGAGAACACCTATGCTGAACTATTGAGAAATCTGCAGTTACTCTATCCAGATTACAAGTTCAGCTTTATACCTGTCATTATTGGGGCACTGAGATATGTAACATACTTTCTAAATACCAATCTTGAAAAATTAGGTTTCTCAAAACCAGAAAGGAGAAAACTAATTCGAAGACTACAGATCCAATCCATCACTGGAACTGTAAAATTTCTATAGAACTTTCCAGAAGTTTATCATTTAAATATATATGAGAATGTCTAGATATGCAACTATTTGCATGAGAATGCATTCATAAAACATACAAATTTGCACATACATAGATACATACATTCGTACATATATAAAACTTACATACATACACACATACAAAAATACCCTGTTGTTGATGTTGAAATTCCAATAAAGAAGCCTTGGATCTAGGTTATTCAAAAACACGTATTCGAAAAACATTTATTTGAATAGAAAATTGTATGAATGAAAATTATTCAAAAGGAAAATTATACGCAATTTTTAAAATTTATTTAAGCAAAAATGATAAAATTAAAAATCAATTACGCAAATTATCTAAATTTCGAATAACTGTTTTTCGAACAATTGTTTTCGAACAATTTTCATGATACGTCTGATTCTTTACTGTTGTTCTTATCTAAATTCTAGCGTTGGACTTATGTTCCTGAATCAGGCAATTTCTATACGTCTAGGAATAAACAATAGCGGTCCTCAAAATATCGGAGTCACGTGTCGAATTTAACACACATACGCACGCACACACACATTGATAAGTAGGCCAATATACCCTCATCATAAGGCGGCAAACTGGCAGAAACGTTAGCACGCCGGCCGAAACATAGCGGTATTTCGTATGTCCGATCTTTTCATTTTGAAGGCCAGATTTTCCTAGTTAACTAAACAATTTGAAACTTCGCATACTGGTAGAATGTGTCAAAAGAAAACATTATTGTAAACAAAATTGAAATTAAACTACGTTTAAGTTACGAATTACAATTTTGTTTTCAATTTTGTTTTCAATAATGTTTTCTTTTGACACATTCTACCAGTATACGAAGTTTCAAATTGTTTAGTTAACTAGGAAAATCTGGCCTTCAAAATGAAAAGATCCCGTATGTCTACCTTGTGAGTTCAAATTCGGGGTCGATAAATTAAGTACCAGTTGCGTACTGAGGTCGATCTAATCGACTAGACCCCTTCCTCAAAATATCGGGCCTTGTGCCTAGAGTAGAAAAGAATATACCCTCATCATAATGAAAGTTATAAATATATTCAGGAAATACAAAGCAAAAGAATTAATTTCCATCAAGTGGAAGCATTGGCTGCTTCGCCATCTGATGATCGTTAGTTTTCAAGTTTCAATCTATTTCATCTATCTTTCTACCGTCATTTACATACACACACACACACAGACACACAGAGACAGCCATTATGTTCTCACACACAAAACACCACCACGTGCAATTTTCATACCATACATCCACGCGAGACAAACCGACAGATAGATAGACAGATAGACAGACCGACAGACAGACCAACAGACAGACAAATAGATATATAGCTAGATAGATAAATAGATAAACAGACAGATAGACAGACAGACAAACAGACAGCTAGATAGACAGACAGACAGACAGATAGAGAGAGAGAGAGCGACAGATAGATAGACAGATAGACAGACCGACAGACAGACCAACAGACAGACAGGCAGACAGACAGGTAGATATATAGTTAGATAGATAAATAGATAAACAGACAGACAGACAGACCGACAGATAGACAGACAGACAGACCAACAGACAGACAGATAGAGAGAGAGAGAGCGATAGATGGATAGACGTAGGAAAGCAATATGGCGGATAAATGTAAAAGTACTCAACCTTTAGACTCTCACAACACATACACACACATAAACATTCGTACACACACACACATACACACGCCAATTTCCTCGCAACACTCCTCCAAAAATAAGGATCCATTCATAACAGATGGTGGGTGGTTTAACTGGTGCCTTTTAAACGCTGTGGGAGAGTAAGATTAATTGGACATCTGTTCTCACTATAAACTAATAAACTACAACTCGCTCGCATCTTCCATTAATAAACTCGCAGCGCTACAGGCAGACATTGCTAAACTGTGTCACTGCAAAGAAGCCGACTGGACAAAGTACCCAGATATTTCCCCTTTTTTGCTTTTTATAGTCCCTTTTTCGCTTTTTTACCTATTCTTTTCATTGCTGATATCAGCTAACTCTATGTAGTTTCTTGTCATGCTAGTTATAGCAACCACATTTTTTTTCGCTTTCAGAATTGTCGAAATAGAGAATAAACTCTTTGTGTATGTTCTTAACTGTCAGGACACTAGATCCTTCACAAAATTCCGTGTTCCCTTAAATTCCTCAATACTATTCCTCACCTTCTTATGTCCCCTTTCCTTTTTATTACTCTTTTAATGTTCCCTTTTCTAAGGGAAGGATTTTTTTCTAGTTTTCATTGCGGTCTTTCTTATAAATGCGGAAGGAAATTTGCTTAACGGGTGGAAACCCAGGTCCAAAATTTTTACAAATAGGGTCGATTTTGTTTTTTATCATAATATCAAAAAATAAAAAGATATTATTATTATCATTATTATTATTATATTATTATTATTATTATTATTATTATTATTGAGTGAGAGAGCAACACATACCATCAAAGTGACACTGAGATACAAATATGCAAAACTCAGTATACCCATCATGACTACCCATTTGATGATGGTGCACCAGACACATGCATCACAACCATATGTGCGCGACATGGTGATCTCATATCAAGATAAACAGCACATGACCTTGCAGGTGGGACCCAATTAGCATTTTCTTCTGGACGAGTAGCCCATCTTCAACGCTCCCTTGGAATTTTCCCAAGCCCCTAAGAGGGCAATACCGCCCATTTTGGGGACCGCTGGCTTAATCGGTAAAAATGACCTGCGTCAGTGATTTCCGTACGTTCTCCAAGACCGATGAGAGTCCATGCGGCTGAGCCACGGTTGGAATCGGCTGACGCCTTTGAAAGCAGTTTGGTTGCAGGCAGACAGACAGTCAGACATATTTATTTCTATGTTTCTGTGTGAAACCGAAAGTGCTGATATGGATAGAGGAGACCAGACAGACATATGGTTGAGCAAAATGGTAAATAGGAAGATAGACAGATGGAGGGGGTAGTCGGAGAGACAGATGGAGAGACAGAGAGATGGGTAGACAGACAAACAGACATATAAATAGACAGACAGACAGACAGATAAATAGAGATGGAAACAGACCGACGATTTTGGCACTGAGACAATAGTGGGTGGGGAAACGGCGCGAAGGGTGAGGCGGTGCCTAGATATAAACGGAACAATGGCTTAGTAACTATGTAAGTTTCTCGTGGTAGGTTGTAAGTAGTAGTAGTAGTAGTAGTAGTGTAGTAGTAGTAGTAGTAGCAGTAGCAGCTGTGGTGGTAGTAGTAGTAGTAGTAGTAGTAGTAGTAGTAGTAGTAGTAGCAGCAGTAGTAGTAGTAGTAGTAGTAGTAGCAGCAGCAGTAGTAGTAGTAGTAGAAGTAGTAGTAGTAGTAGTAGTAGTAGCAGCAGAAGCAGTAGCAGCAGCAGCAGTAGTAGTAGTAGTAGTAGTAGTAGTAGTAGTAGTAGTAGTTATTGTGGTTTAGCCCCCAAAGTCAGCCATGGTACCCCAGATAGAACTAAGGACATTTATAGGGCACAGTGTGTTCAAAATGTTCTCTGAGATGGTAGGGTACAACTTGAGGGAGATTTGATCTCTTATTTCTAGGAGATCGACTGACCACCTGGTGGTTCCCTTCTTGGGAGGTGAAGTGGTGATATCATTGTTTAACCCCCAAATCAGCCCAGATTCAATAAATCAATGATTAGAGGCGTTCTAACCATGACCATTACGTCCTTTTTCCTAAGTGCAGGGAACCCGTGACTGCGGTGATGATGGTGGTGATGACCGTGGAGGTGGTAACAGTGTTGGTGGTGGTGGTGATGGTTGTGGTGGTGGCAGTAGTGGTGGTGGTGAAGTGAGTGGTAGTGGTTGTGGTGGTTCTGGTAATAGTAGTAGTGGTGGTGGTGGTGGTGGTGACTGTGGAAGTTGTAGCACTAGTGTTGGGGGTGGTTGTGGTAGTAGTAGTGGTGGTAGAGTGAGTGGAGGTGGTGGTGGTGGTGGTGGTGGTGCTGGTGCTGGTGGTGGAGGGAGTAGTGGTGGTGCTGGTGCTGGTGCTGGTGGTAGTGCCAAGTTTCCTACAAACCACCTGATCAAACCATCAAACTAACCAGTTTGACGTCAGACGAAATATTATCCGAGTAAAAAGATTGTATTGCATTGCTGAAATCCCAAAGAGAACAAGGCCAGGGTGGAAGGCTCTTAACTCAATAAAGGATGTGATCCAAACGAATCTAGACAATTTTATACGTGCCAGACTCTTCCACAGCATCGTCCTAGCTGCACTCTTATACCCAAGTGAGACGTGGGCTGTTACGAAGAGGATAGAACATTCGCTTGGCTGTAATGTAAAGGGCCATGGAAAGACCCTTTGCTAGGAATATCACTAAGAAACCACGTTTGGAATGAGATAATTCAAGAAGGGAGCAGAATGAACAATGTGGTGGTTGCAGAGTACCAAAAGCACAAGTTCTGCTGGGTTGGACATTTCGTAAGGTTCACAGAAAATCAGGTGGACCCGTGCATTTGATGAATGGTATCCAAGAGATCGGGAATGACCACTTGGAAGATCTCCACGATGATGCGAAAACGATTTAGTCAAGTAATTTGGGTCAAGATGGAAGAGAATGGCACAATCAAGACAACTGTATGCGCACTGTGACCAGCGGTGTGTAACAACATCTGCTGGCCTGGTTGATACTGTGATAGTGTGATTATTATATTACATTAGATTTATACGCGAAGGTATGCACTTAATATACACACACAATCCTGAGTGCATGTGAGTGTGTGTCTGTGTGTGTATGTGTGTGTGTGTGTGTATCATTTTTCAGTCTGCGGAGGAATGGATAAAATCTACCCTATTTATAATTATATAATATGTTACGTATATATGTGTGTATGTATGTATATATATATATATATATTATATATATATATATATATATATATAATATATATATATATATATATATATAATATATATATATATATATACGGAGAATTTACAAAAAACAACAAAAGACGAAGACAGGTGGCGTAGACAACAAACAGATGTATTAGTTTAACGCTCGGGAAGTGGAAAAGTCTTTAATGTTTCGAGCCTACGCTCTTCCACAGAAAGGAACACAGAAAGAAACAAGGATGGATGGATGAATGGATGGATGGATGCATATTCATATATATATATGTTCGTTTCTTTTGTTTGAAGAATTACTCCTTTTAAATAGAGTACAAATTTATTAAACTTTGCCGAAAGAGGGATAACTATGACCTCGCAGTTTAATGAGAGAAAGAGATAAAGGAAACAAAAGCTACCTAAAACCATCATTTTCATGTATTGGTGATCAATGGACACAATGATATCGACCCGTACGCCGCTTCAGGAGTGAGGTGGAGGCATCAATACAAGAACACAAAGAATCACAACTTGTCTTACATTTAGTACACCAAGAAACCGTGGAATGAAACCGTGGTACGGCAATATATTATTGCCACAACTCGGTAGTATAGTAGTATATATATATACATATATACATACATGCATAAACACACACACATGTACATATATGTATATATGTATATGTATATATGCATACACACACTCATGTATATATGTATATGAAGTATGTTCTAGTAATAAATATATATTTAGACAAATCTTTCATGATCGCCATGGAAGATTATGATCGGTTGTGAGGCTTAACACCTGCAAAGAATGTGAAGGTTTCTGGCATTTTGTTTCCCATAAGAAGGAGAAATGAAGTGCTGTAAGAGGGTTTTCTTGATATGCGAACGTGCCCTGATACTGTTAAATGAGTTTATCCTACCCGGCCCAAATCCAGAATGTTTTGGAAGTTTTTTTCCCATAGAAGTAATGCAGAAGGCGAATAATTCACTCAACATCATCGCACAAATGGAAGCTGAGCTATCAAGAAAGCTTCCGCCTTGCTGTTCAACTTGATGGTAATAGCGACTAAATCTCCCTCAAATCACACCAGACCTTAAATAAGAACACATTGGATACTGTAGTCTGAGGTACACTTCGGCTGAAAAGAAAAAAAGACGTGATGCTTTTATATATATATACATTACTTTTGACTATTATTCTGCTCTGTCAGAGCTGACTTGGAATTAAATTACAAAACCCCCCAGCACTTATACGCACAGCGTATAGAAGTTGACTAGAATGACAGCCAGTGTGTAGACATTGACTGGATTGACAGAAACAGTATAGATGTTAAGATGCAGTGCGCAGATATTGACTAGAATGACAGCTAGTGTGTAGACGTTGACTGGATTGACAGATAGTGTATTGATGTTGGCTCAATTGACAGAGAGTGTGTACATAGATGCTGACTAGACTGACAGAATGTTGATGTTGACTGGATTGACAATGTGTCGATGTCAATTGGACTGACAGACAACGTATTCATGTTGATTCGTTTGACTGACATAGTGTGTAGATCTTGACTGGATTGACAGACAATGAGTTGGTGTTGATTCTAGTCATAGTATTATGTAGATGATGGTTTTATTGGCTTAGTGTTGACTAACGAGTCACGGTGAGTACATGGTTACTGGGTTGACAGACAGATTGTTAGTGTTTCTGAGAATGACAGAGATTGTGCTGACATTGATTGGATTGACCAACACAGTGTGCAGATACTGAGTGAGTACACAGACACAATGTGTATTGACAAGGTTGACAGGCATATTGCGTTGACATCGGGTCAATAAACACACGCACGAGCGCGAGCGCCCAAACGCAGAGGGAAGATGTGTAGTCGTGTAAGCGTTGACTGGATAGTAAGATTAACTATTTACAAGATTGAGGGTTACAGCGTGTGGATATTGAGTAAAATCACAATGTGTAAAAAAGTTGATCGATAGGCATAAATGCTTATTGTTGTGATGCCTTCTGGATTATGCGTAGGCATTGCTTTGACAGTTGTTACGAAAAAATATTAACCATTCTGCCACTTCGATTCACTTCTATATTCTACCATATTTGACCATTAATATACCACTTTACCAATGCCAGTTTCAAAGGCACATTAGTATCTTGGCTTTATCACCACCACCACCACCACTAGCGCCACCGTCGCTTTCGCCGCCCAAACAACATTAACAAATTTAGTGCTTCCGGCATATTTAACCATTTCTTCACATATTACACAACCACTACCACCACCACCATTAACGCCACTACTATTACTACTGCTGCTACTGCTACCACCTTCCCTTCAGTTACTTCTACCACCACCACCACTACCACCACCACTACTACTACAACTACTATACAACAAACTACTACTTCTACAACTACTACTACAACTACTACCACTACTAATACTATTACTATTACTACATTACTACTACGCCAAACTGCTGCTGCTGCTATTACTACTACTACTTATTGCAGCTGCAGACCAGGCTATTCGTACTCTACTGTTCATCACTACCCCTGCAGCTATTTATCAAAATAAACACGGCCCGCCCTACTTAACAACCAGCCAGATGTAGACACACACACACACACACACACACACACACACACACACACATTCACACACACACACATTCACCCACCCACTCACTTCCATCCCTATCTCCAGTTCCTTGATGTTCAAATAAGTGTACGAGCACATGTATGTGGAGGGGAGAGCAATTTTCAGTCACACCCCCGACTTCTCATACATTGTGGCGATATGATTGCAATAGTAACCGTAAAAGACCTTAAATTTAGAAGGACCAGGCGGTTAAAATCAATCTTAGCATTTTGACTAGAATTTTCACCAGAAGAGAATTAATGCATTCGAGCTTTGGTGTTGGAGAAAACTTTTTACGGATTCCATGCACAGCGAGGCTCACCAATGGAGAAGTTCTTAACCAGATCAAGCCGAAAGTGTCGCTAGAAGCTAGGATCACCAAGCATAGATTGACATATTTTGGTCATATTATGCGGAGAAAATCTCTGGAGAAGGACATCATGCTCGGAATGGTCAGTGGCAAGAGAAGAAGAGGCCAACCAAGAATCCGCTAGCTTGACACCATCAAGAGTGACACGGGAATGGACATAGCCAATCTGAAAGAAGCGACCCAGGAGCACACTGGCTGGAGGGCACTGATCCAACGAGTGACCGAGAGTCGACTTCGACTGAGCGGATAGAGAGACAGATTTTGACTGGTATTTTATTTTTGTTCAAACCTTGGAGGTCGATAAGCAAAGCTGACTTCGGCGAGAATCGAACTCAGAATGTAGAGGTCCGGAAAGTGTCAGCCTGTCTGATACCTCTGTGATCCTGATCAAGTCAAAGTAATAACTGTGTTTGTTATCAAAGTCGTCCTCGTCGCCACCGATGTTGTTTCGTCTTGGGTCAGCACTGAAGGAGCACATCTATCAATAAAGACTCCCCACCCATGACCATCATACCTTTTCTCTTTAGACTGTCCAAAGCTCGTTCTTTTTCATGAGGTTAGTCTGGGTGATTTGAGAGAGATTTGACTGATGCTTGCAGCAGATCAGGTTTCGTCTTTAGTTTATGGCAAACATTTGATGGTCATCGTTGCTGTTCTTGTTTAACCCTGTGATCAATGATATTCCAGCCGCGACCATCACGTATTTTATTCAGATATAGTGGAGTATAGGCGTAGGAGTGGCTGTGTGGTAAGTAGCTTGCATACCAACCACATGGTTCCGGGTTCAGTCCCACTGCATGGCACGTTGGGCAAGTGTCTTCTACTATAGCCCCGGGCCGACCAAAGCCTTGTGAGTAGATTTGGTAGACGGAAACTGAAAAGAAGCCAGTCATATATATGTCTATATATGTATGTGTGTATATGTTTGTGTGTCTGTTTGCCCCCCACCCCAAATCGCTTGACAACCGATGTGTTTACGTCCCCACAACTTAGCGGTTCGGCAAAAGAGACCGATAGAATAAGTACTAGGCTTACAAAGAATAAGTCCTGGGGGGGGTCGATCTGCTCGACTAAAGGCGGTGCTCCAGCATGGCCACAGTCAAATGACTGAAACAAGTAAGAGTAAAGAGCATTCCAGTGAGTCCTCCTTTTATAAAGTAGCAGCAGCAGCAGCAGCAGCAGCAGCAGTAGTAGTAGTAGTAGTAGTAGTAGTAGTAGTAGTAGTAGTAGTAGTAGTAGTAGTAGTAGTAGTTATTGCTGTTTTTTAGACCAAGGTCAGCCACAGAAAAAAAATCAGATCTAGGTTCAAAGACAGAATTCAGTCGGCCGTGACCATCTCGAGCTTTATTCAGATACAGTGGATCTTGAACACCCGGGGCCCCCAGGAGAGATTTTTGCAAAGCGGAACAAGACTAATTTCGGAGTCTTTTAAGGAAAGGATACCTTCGGGACCTCTCAAATCTCAAAGAAGCCGTGAAGCTTTCTGATATGTGTGTGTGGTATGAAGCATATATGTATGTATGTATGTATGTATGTATGTGTGTGTGTGTATGTATGTATATATGTATGTATGTATTTATGTATGTATGTATGTATGTATGTGTGTGTATGTATGTATGTATATACGTATGTATGTATTTATGTATGTATGTATGTATGTATGTATGTATGTATGTATGTATGTATGTATGTTAGTGGATGATGGTGAACCCGCCAGATATTTACGGTCCCGTTTGACTCAAGGGGTCCGATGTACCGACTGAACTCCCCCAGCTCAATCTTCATAGGCACTAAAACCTTTCCTTTTTTCTAACACTGGTAGCATGTAATTTAGAGATGTTTAGCTGCTATTTCCAGCTCTCACATCGGCTCGTCCAGGGAGATGTGGCATTAATTGCCTGGCAGCGTCTCAGCTTGGCTCGATGCTTTCTTGTTATTTCAGTACACATTACCATCTACATAATACTCACACACGAACATAAACGGCCTCACACACACATACACAGACGCACACACAGACACACACACAATTTACACATGCCATACATGAATGTGTGTGTGTATGTGTGTGTGTGTGTGTGTGTGTGTGCGCGTATATATACACACCCACCCACCCACACACACATACATACACACACACACATATCTTTTCTTTTACTTTTTCGAGTCATTGGACTGCGGCCATGCTGGGGCCACACCTTGAAGAATTTTATTCGATCGAATCTACCCCTGTGCTTAGTTTTTAAACGTTTGGTGTTCACAAGGCTTTGGTCGGCTCGGGCCAATCGTCGAAGATACTTGACCAAGGAGCCACGCAGTATGATTGAACCCAGAGCCATGTGATTACGAAGCAGATTTCTTAACACAGAGTCAAATGTATAAGTTGTGAGTGTATTTGTGTGCGTTTGTGTGTATGAAAGTATGTATGTATGTATAGATAGATAGATGGATGGATGAATACACATACATACATAGATACGTGTATGGTTCTCCGTCGGTTTCAGCGATGATGTTTCAATCATTCGATCAACTGGTTTACCCGCTCATTAAATTATTTTTTAAAGACTTAGGATTCCACAGACACGTTTACCCTTAGCATAATTTGGAAGACCAATTAATGTGAGGCCCAGAGAGAGAGGGAGAGAAGCAGACAGACGGAAAGACGACGGACAGACAGACAGGCAGACAGAAAGAGAGAGAGAGGAGAAGGCAGA
>NW_021833661.1:27500-35000 GCF_006345805.1 Octopus sinensis
TAAGTATTAATTGACTGTGAAATGTAGATGTATAGAAGTGTTATCTGACAGTAGATTGTAAACATATTGGTAAATACTGTTTGCGAAATGTGACAATTCAAAATATTGCCCTATTGCGGATCGTGGACATGTGGGTGTAGTGAAATATTGATTTCAAATAATGACTGAAGATCAATAATTTCGTAGGAGGTGGTAAATCGATTACATCGACCACAGCATTCAACTGGTACTTATTTTAACGACCCCGAAAGGACTGAAAAGCAAAGTCGACCTCGGATGAATTTGAACTCAGAACATGAAGGCGGATGAAATACCTGCTAACGATTATTCCGGTTCAACACCTTGATGTAGTGAAATGTTAACTGTGGGTTATTATAGAGCGGTTTTTACATTTTAATTTTCTGTGAAATCTGTACAGATTTATGCACATTTAACAGATGTCACAACGAACCCTGTGTGTTTGTTTGTTTGTGTGTGTGTGTGTGTGTGAGTGTGTGTGAGTGTGTGTGTATGTGAAGAGGGAGACGGAGAAGAAATATAAGTATATGCAAACTAAACGAAAAAAGGCGAAGGAAAAGTACAATTATGGTAGTAAGCCTCCTTTTCATCAGCTGTTAATTAAGAACAAAATAGTTTCGGCTCTTTAGCAATGGGATCGCTCACCTCAGAGAAACCAGTCGACAAATGCTATCAGGGAATTGTGTGGTTGATATGGGACAACGAAAGAGGAATGGGACGCAGGAGACGAGATGGCAACAGGCATGGAAAATTAAACGAAAAAGTACGAAAATATACGAAATTACGAAAAATTAGGCATCGGAAATATTTCGGTGTGTCAAATTAAAAATGATACACAAGATAATTAGCACTCCGTCTAATTATTTCTGTTCTCTGTCTCCTTCTCACTTTTCTCTCTCTCTCTCTTCTCTCACTTTCTCGTTCTCTCTTTTTTCTTTTTCTTCTCCCTTTCTCTCTCTCCACACATGCACACATGTACATTTGTATTATATTGATATATAGATATGTGTTCACATACATACACACACACACACACACACACACACATATATATATATCTTTCTCTCCCTCTCTCTATTTATCTACCTAACTATACAGATATATTTATGTGTGTGTGCGCGCGTGTGTGTGAGTATACATACATAAATAAAAACATATATACGCATATATTTATGTGAGTGTGTGTGCATATGTGCGCACTCCTGTGTGTATATATACTATCTCCTACCACTTCCATTTTTCATCACCCTCTAAGAAATGTCAGGGAGAAGCGACGCCATATTTAACAAGTTGTCTTCAGGAAAGTAAGTCAGGCGAAGTTCGGATTTCACTCCTGCTTAAACCCCCGATGCCCTAATAACAGTTTACCAGTATAGAACTCGACACGATACTGGTCAAAAGTGGCCCCTAAATATTTCCTCCAAGAATTTGACCTAATTTCCTCAAGTTTTTCTCTTGTAGAAAGACACGCGCACGCAAGCACACATACACATACATACACACACACGCACATACACGGATCCATACATAGATGCACACGCACATATATATACATACATATATGCATACATGCTTACATACATACATACAGACAGACAGACAGACAGACACATAGATAGATAGATAGATAGATAGATAGATAGATAGATAGATAGATAGATAGATAGATTGACAGACAGACAGACAGACAGATAGACAGATAGATAGATAGATAGATAGATAGATAGATAGATAGATAGATAGATAGATAGACAGACAGACAGATAGATAGATAGATAGATAGATAGATAGATAGATAGATAGATAGATAGATAGATAGATAGATAGATAGACAGACAGACAGATAGATAGATAGATAGATAGATAGATAGATAGATAGATAGATAGATAGATAGATAGATAGATAATGTGTGCACATGTATAATACATACGTACACATACACGCACATGTATACATACACACATATGCCTACACATTCACGTATACACATACACATAGAAACACACAGCGCTCATACACATAGACACCCGAACACATAACGCCTCACCGCGCACGTCCGCCCGCTATTTGATATATTTAAACAAATTGCCCTGACAGGGTGTTTACGGGCCGCATTCACGTTACTGGAGGGTTCAGGTTTAGAGTAAAGGTTAAGCTAACCGTGGTGGTGTCGTTTAGGGACACGGGGCTAGGGGGGTGTGAAATTAGGGTCGGGGTTAGAGTTACATTTAGGGGTGAGTTTATGACAGTTTTTTAAACAGTTGCTAATGAATTTCATTTGTTACTTGGTAGTGAGGGCGGCAGTGGTGGTAGGTGTTGTTGTTAGTGTGGTAGTAGCAGGGTTTTAAAGGGTGTCGGTGGTGCTGTTAGTTATAGGGAGGGGCATTCTTGTGTTGTGATGGGGGTAGTAGTGGTGGTGGCGTTGGTGGTGATCGTGGTGGTGGTGGCGACGGTGGAGGCGACGGCAAGGCGGCGGTGGTGGTGATGGTGGTAGTGATTGTGGTGGTGGTGGTGATGGTGGTAGTGACGGTGTTGATGATGGTGGTGGTGGTGATTATGGTAGTGGTTGTGGTGGTAGTAGTGTTTGTCGTCGTCGTCGTCGTCGTCGTCGTCGTCGTCGTCGTCGTAGTAGTAGTAGTAGTAGTAGTAGTAGTAGTAGTAGTAGTGGTCGTGGTCGTGATGCTGATATGATAAGAGGAGTGGTGGTTGTGTTGAAGATAATGACGACGAATGACGATGTCAGCGGCGATGAATGTGAAGATGATGAGGATGACGGTTGTGTGGATAGTGATGATTATTGGTTTGTGATGCTGGTGGTGGTGGTGGTGGTGGTTGTGGTCTTATAATATCCTAGCAAGGTCACTAAACAGACAGAAGCGGTGGAGCAACAGAAAAGACTTGTGCCGCCCGCGATAGCTCCCTCAGTTTAACCCTTATCCCCAACCTGGGCCCCGATCCAATCAAGTTTATACAGCAAACCCCCAAAATGCTGACTCCGTTAAAGCGTCACCTGAGACGGGCCCCTACCCCACCGGGCTGCTCTTCTGCTTAGCGGAGCCTTCGGACAGAATCTGTGTGACATGGTGTTATGGTAAAGCCAGCACCTTGAATTTCAGGTATAAGCCAGTTGGCAGACTTCCTCACAGTTTCCCTAGACCCAGTTTTATTTACAAGGCCTAGGTCGGCTCGAGGTCATGGAAAAAGACAGTTGCTGGCCCAGGATACCCAACAGTTGGATCGAACCGGGGATCTCATGATTACGAAGCGAATTTCTTAACCGCTTGGTCCAATACAACTGGTTCATGTCCAGCCGGTTCCCATTGCTTATGCACATATATACACATATGTTTAAACACGCACACGCATGTGTGAGTGTATGTATATATATATATATATAATATATATATATATATATATATATATTTTCTCTCCTTGTTTCTCTCCTTGTTTTTTTCTGTGTATCTTTCTGTCGAAGAGCTTAGGCTCGAAACGTAAAGACTTTTTCTATTCCTGAGCACTATACTAATACATTTGTTTGTTTGTACTCCACCTGCCTTCGTCTTTTGTTTATTTTCGTAAACTTTCCCTTTATATATATTTACATATATATATATATAATATATATATATATATATATATATATATATATATATTCATACACACACACAAACACACACATATACGCTCACACACATACACACAAGCTACTAAAAACTTTTTAGCAGAGTACATATTTATTAAACTTTAACAAGAAGAAGAATGTCAGGGACTTCGAAGTTTCGGCCTGCTAGACTATAAACCTGAATGTGGTTAGATAGATATATATGAATATATGCATGCATACCAACACAGACGTTTGGAATATACCAATACAATTCGAGAACAAAGGACATTTATAAATACATTATTTGTATACATAATTACACTCGTTTAACGAAGAATTTTTAAGGCCAAATACCAGAGTTTGAGAAAAGCAGAGCAAGAGAGGAAATGAACAGACGACATCAGTAAATGAAGGAATCTGTTTTTATAAAGTTTGGTAGAATCTGAAATGAAGTTCTGTGTTTTGTCTTCCAACTGGAAGGATATTACACAATAGTGCTTCAGTTCAAACAGAGAAACTGGCATGTCTGACAATGAGGCTGTGACGAAAATTACTGACGTTATCAGACAGTTTATGAATGAATGAATTCGACGGAGGCAACAACACGACTGTGTGGTAAAGTAGTTTGTCCTTTAGCTGCATGGTTCCCGCTTCGATCTCAATACCAGGATATTTGAGGAATTGCCTTCAACCGTATAACCTCGGGTTCAATAATTCTTTGCGAAAAAGCCGTATGTGTGTTTGTGTATTCGTGTACACACGTGTGTGTATTTATATATAAAGATCCCGCTTCGGTCATAAATGACCATGGGATTACACCTAGAAAGTTCCCCTCCGAGGTACAAGTCCGGGAAAGGTTGTACTCGGCCGTGAATACTAGTCTCCCTTCTCCACGTCACCGATGTTTTCCAAGGGAGAGGTAAAGGGGCCGATACAGCTTGGCACTTGTGACGTCGCAACTCATTTCTACAGCTGAGTTAACTAGAGCAACGGTCTGGGAGTCGAACTCACTACCTCATGATTGCGAGCCCGACGCTCTGAGCCATGCGCCTTCACTATATACACTATCTGTGCGTGCGTGTGTGTATGTGTGCGCGCGCGTTTATATTTGTGGTGCAACCGATTAACAGCCAGTATTGGTTCGTTTACGGCCTTGTAACTTAACCTGTCGACAAAAGACACCAACATCATAAGTACCAGACATTAAAAGAAAATAAGCACAGGGGCCGATTTGCTTGACCAAACCTTTCAAAGCTGTTCCCCAGTATGGTCATAGTCCGATGAATGAAACCAGTCAAAGATGCGGCATATTCCACAACGCTAGGTCACCAATCTCGGGGAAAGGGTAAGTCGATTAGATCGATCTCAGTATTCAACTAGCACTTGCTTTTTCGCCCCCGAAACGATGAAAGGCAAGGTCGACCTCAGTGGAATTTGAACTCAGAACGTAAAGACGGAAGAAATGCCGCGTAGCAGTCTATCCAGTGTTCTAACGATTCTGCCAGCTCGCCGCCTTGAGACTGGGGTTGTTCGTATATTCGAAGTATGTTAATGGATTCTCAGTCACTCTCGGCGATGAATATTCAATTTGGGAACTTATCCTGTAAGCAGCTGAGTATCCCGCAGAACTTTGTACCCTAATATAAATTCCCAGAGCAAGACAACGTGACACTATGTCAAAAGGGTGGACACAATTTCCAGAGAAGAGCTATGGCATTACAAGAGTTCTCAGTACCGAAAAGGCAAATACATATGGATGAACTAACATTACAAATTAACAAGCATTTTAGTCTTTTACTTGTTTCAGTCATTTGACTGCGGCCATGCTGGAGCACTGCCTTTAGTCGAACAAATCGAGCCCCAGGACTTAGTCTTTGTAAGCCTAGTACTTATTCTATCGGTCTCTTTTGCCGAACCGCTAAGTTACGGGGACGAAAACACATCAGCATCGGTTGTCAAGCGATGTTGGGGGCGGGGGGGGGCAAACAGACACACAAACATATACACACATATATATTTCATATATACGACGGGCTTCTTTCAGTTTCCGTCTACCAAATCCACTCAGAAGGCTTTGGTCGGCCCAAGGCTATAGTTGAAGACACTTGCCCAAGGTGCTACGCAGTTCGACTGAACCCGGAACCATGTGGTTCGTAAGCAAGCTACTTACCACATAGCCACTCCTGCGTTAAAATTTCATAGGAAATTTTGAGGCTCTTTACACCAACCCCTTGAGGGTAACTATGTTGCTATTCTTTTGATACACATTTACAAAAAACTGAAGGAGAGAGAGGGGAGAGAAAGAAGGAAGGAATGAGTTCAGAATTGGACATAAATACAAGCACATACGCTTCTATATTACAGACATAAGAACTTTTGTAATTTTTTCCGTTGATTAAATAATTAATGCACTCATTATTTGAGACCTAATTCTTGTGCTTGCTCTACAATCCCTACCTCTCTCTCTCCCCCTCTCTCTCTCTCTCTATATATATATATATATATATATATATATATATATATATAGAGAGAGAGAGAGAGAGAGAGAGGGGGAGAGAGAGAGAGAGAGAGAGAGAGAGAGACAGACAGACAGACAGACAGACAGACAGACAGACAGACAAACAGAGATAGAGAAATGAAGCATGAATTTTGTATTTCTTTTATTTCGCGTTTGCTACGCACGTTTCTGCGATCGATAGTCGATAATCAATGATTATAAACGCGATTTACAAACAGCTTTCGATAATATTCTACGCATTCAGTATCGTCGCAGACATTTTGTAAATCGTCCCTAGCGCATGCATTTCCCGGGCGAAAATGCTTAGCGGTATTTCGTCTGTCGTTAGATTCTGTGTTCAAATTCCGCCGAGGTCGACTTTGCCTTTCATCCTTTCGGGGTCGATAAATAAAGTACCGGTTTTGCACTGGGGTCGATGTAATCGACTTAATCCGTTTGTCTGTCCTTGTTTGTCCCCTCTATGTTTAGCCCCTTGTGGACAGTAAAGAAATATATACATACATACATTATTATTATGGCTGCCCCCTCGTTATCGAGTATGGCCATTGCACGAAGCTTAACTGTTACGGGTGCTGTGATCGAATGTGACTTTTTAGCCCAGCTAAAGACATACAATGTCTTGTACAGAATTGGCAGCTAAAACCTTTACCGGTAATAGTCGGCTGTAGTTGTAATTGGACTTCATGTACCTTTGCATGTCGTTTAAGTCCTCCAGTCGAATTACACTCTCTTCCACATGCCCGACAGATATGATTAGTATGGTGTGTTACACCACCACCAGTGGCCAGGTTGTCACTCATCTGTCTCGTTTTATGACTATATACATACATACATACATACATACATACATGTGTGAGCGTGCATTTGCACACATGTTATAGTGAGCAGAAGAGCAGGCAGAGGAAGAGAGATGTTCATGTTGCGTGTCCATTCACATTAGTAAATATAATGTTCAACATTGCTCCTAGATGTTCGTGTGTGTTCGCGTATGAGTGAGAGAATGAGAGAATGAGTGAATGAGTGAAAGAGTGTGCGGGCTTTTGTGAGTTTGTGTGCACGTGTGTGCGGGCGTTAGTAGTGACTTATATAAAGAACAAAAGAGGCTGCAGTGCTAAAACAGTGACTTTTTACAGATGGTACACAATGAAAGCATTCTCTGCTACGTATGTAAACTACGGCGCCCCTCCTCTCCGTCTCTCCCCTTCCTCTTCCTTCTCCTCCATCGCCCAATCCCCCTCCTCTCTCTCTCTCAGGCTATATATGCGTGCGTCCGTATATGTATGTATGTGTGCTTAGGAGGGGGTGTGTATAGATTCCCCACACCCCCACCCCACAGCAAACCCATGCACACATACGACC
>NW_021833661.1:37500-45000 GCF_006345805.1 Octopus sinensis
CACAGAGTTACGAACGTAAATACGTAAATGTGTTTGTATGTCTGGACTGTGATGCTGGATATAGAAATGGGCGATGGGAGAATATTGTATGTCAGAGTATTGTAGTGTAAGAGAAACAAGGGCAGTTGTATGTAGCGGACTGTTATGTTTATATGTACGAGTGTGATGTATGTGAAATGGGTTGAGGGTTAAGGGCAGTGTGTATTGAGGAACTGTGTGATGTATGGGCGCATGGCAGAGTGTTTTGTAAGTGGGTCGAGGGCAGCGAATGTTGAGGAGTATACAATATGTATAAGTGTGTGAGAGAAGGGCACTAGATGTAGGGTGCTACAGGATGTGTGAAAGGGTGTGGGGTGTTGGCAGAAAACAATGGGACTGAATGAGGACAATGTAATGTGTGTGTGTGTGTAGTGTATAGTAGTGAGACAATAGTAATGAATGTAGGGGACTCTGTTATGTGCTTGGGGTTAAGGGCACCGTGCGTAGACGGCTTTTGAGTAAATGTGCAGTGCATAGGCAAGGGCAGTATGTCAAGAGCATAATGTGTATGTGTGTGTGGTAGACGGGCAAGAGCAGTGACTATATATAAGGATATAAGGCGGCGAGTTGGCAGAAACGTTAGCACGCCGGGCGAAATGCGTAGCCGTATTTCGTCTGCCGTTACGTTCTGAGTTCAAATTCCGCCAAGGTCGACTTTGCCTTTCATCCTTTCATGGTCGATAAATTAAGCACCAGTTACGCACTGGGGGTCGATGTAATCGACTTAATCCGTTTGTCTGTCCTTGTTTGTCCCCTCTATGTTTAGCCCCTTGTGGGTAGTAAAGAAATATATATAAGGATATATATGATGTGTGTGTGTGTGTGGTGTGTGTGTGTGTGTGTGTGAGTGTGTGTACGTGTGTGTGTGCGGTGTTGCATGGCAGTGGGTCGAGGGGCAGTGTGTGTATATAAGGCAAAGAATGTGTGGAATCTACGATTCTCGGGAAATATCCACCTGGAGATTTAAGGATTTCAGTTGAGGATTGGGGATTTGAGAAGGTTTCAGCTGGGTGGGTGGGGGAGCAGATTTGTGGGGATTCCAGAGAATTGACTTTAGCGTCGAAATAACTATTTTATCATTATTATTTTTTTAAATTATATTTACCAAATTTATTTTCGTTGCTGTTGATTTTTAGGTTAGTAGAGAGGAAAGGGTCGAAATGGTGAAATGGTAAAGGGGAAAATGCAATAAATAAATAAATAAAAAGAAAGAAAAAAAGTAGGTTAAAAACATTGTGGTCCGAAACGAAGATCGGAAAGGGTCAAGGTGTTTAAGTTGTGTGTGAGTAAAGTGTTGATTAAGGAAGAGAAATTTATTTGCATAAGTTTGCTGTCCCTGAAAGGTCAATAAGAGGATGTATAATTCGATGAAAGTTTAGCACAAGGACAGCAATATTTTTAGGGGACAGGCATAATCGATCACATCAGCCCTAGTATTTGACTGGTACTTTATTTTATCGACGCTGAAAGGATGAAAGGTTAAGTCGACCTCTGAGAGAATTGAACTCACAGAGTAGAGTCTGAAGAAATGCCACTAAGCCCTTCGTCTGACACGCTAGCGATTCTTATTTGTTTATTGCCCACAAGGGGCTAAACATAGAGGGGACAAAGCGATTCTGCCGACCCGTCACATTTAAGGTGATGTCGAACGACAATAATCTAACTTATGACCCCTTCATGTCAGATTGAGTGACTCCCATCCTGGATAACTTAAGCAAATTATCGGCTGTTACTGCAGGGGTTATATATAAATTATTCAGTGAAGTCTTTATGATTTTGGTAAGAGTTTATACAGCGCGTGGGGGACAGGAGAAATGTGAGGACTCAGAACTGAAGAAGTTGGATTTGATTTGATGCCAGTTAATGTTACATTTGTGGCGAGTTGAGTTTGCGATGCAAATTCGACGAAAATCGATTCGATTGATTTGCACCAGTTAATTTGCTACACATAATATTTTGTTTTGTATTAACGATTTGAGCTATCGACAGTAAGTAACCTTGAAAAAAAAATGGGTTCTGCTACATACTACATGAAGGCGAAGATTATGGCTGAGACCCAACGAATGTGGACAGGACATTTTTAGCTTTTTCTCTTTTTTAATTTTCATTTTTAATTCGTTATATCATTACTATCTCTCTCTATATAAACGGCAGTTTGTCTGTGTGTGTTTCTGTGTGTCTGTTTGGTTGTACCCTCACTCTGACCACGGCTTTCAACCGATTCTGATGAAACTTGACACACACATTAGCCCAATGTCATAATTCAAAACTAACGCAGCGAAAATTTTGAAAAGTTCCCCCAGTTCTGAAAAAAATCGATAAATTCGACATGGGGTCGACAATCAGAAACACAAACCACAGATGGTCTAGGGGACGCAACTCGACCTTTTTAACTATCAAAAAAAATTTACCATCATTTTTTTCCCCCATTTTTTTTGCTATTTTTTGGCTATAACTCTCTAAAAATGCTTTATAGTTATTTCCCTTACAAACCTGAGCAACGCCGGGCGATACTGCTAGTTATTGATATTATTACAAAAGTTGCTAGCTGAGAGAAACCTTAGCAGCGCCGGGCAAAATGCTTACCGGCATTTCGTCCGTCTTTACGTTCTGAATTCAAATTCCGCCGGGGTCGACTTTGCATTTCATCCCTTTAGGGCCGTTAAATGAAGTACCAGTTGAACACTGGGACCAATGTAATCGACTGACCACCTCCCCTAAATTTCAGGCTTCGTACCTATTGTAGAAAGGATTATAACTATTATTGATATTATTATAAAGGTGACTAGCTGACAGGAACGTTAGCAACGCCGAGTAAAATGTTTACCGGCATTTTGTCCGGCTTTACGTTCTGAGTTCAAATTCTGCCGAAATCGGTTTTGCCTTTCATTCTGTCGGAGTCGATAAAATAATTACCGGCCAAGTACTAACTAGAGTTGTTGTTATTAACTGCCTCTCCGACAAAAACTACTGGCCTTGTGCCAAAATTTTTTTTAAAATTATTATTTTGCGTATTCGCTCTGTGACGATGGTTGATTACCCACAAGAAAAGATGACCTAGGGCTAACACATTGAGGGCAGAGAAAGAGAGATGATAGTGTAATGTAAAATTCGCCAAATTAGATACACACTAAAAAAATTATAACTATTAAGATACATCAATTAAGAATTAACCGTTCGTTGCATGAATTTATGTTTTATAAAAATAACTTAAGCACACACTCACACACACACATGCAGACATACAAGCACGTGTGTGTGTGTGAATATATTTGCAAATTGTGCAAAGTTGAAGGGCAGCAAAATACATTGAGGCCTAGTTCTGTTTTAGTCATGCTGTGGCCCTTTTTGTGGTCAACTTGACCTTTTGTCTTTCTGGAGCGGAAGATTGGGGCCAATAACATAAGGACTAATTAAGCATTGAAGGTTGATATGATCCAGTCACCCCTAAGCCCCAAATTATGACCTTTTCCCCGAAATTACGCAGGAAATGTGAAATTGATGTTGGAAAAGTAAAAACGATGTAGAAGCGTATATATATATATATATAGAGAGAGAGAGAGAGAGATGTATACAAATTCCTCGATGGTCTATAAATATATATATACATATATATATATTAGGATGCAGGTGAATCTGGCACTTAAATGGTAAGGCACCGGATCGAGTCAAAATTAAAATGCATACACAGCATCTAAAGACGGATACCAACGTTGGTACCGAAATACAGGCAGAAAGATATTCAGGTCATGTTATACGATTAATTGAACCCAAATGAGGATATTCCCAGCCCTTTGGGCAAATCCAGAAACGTACGTTGTATTATTAAATATACGGTCCATAATCGGTCCACATCGGAGGATGAGAGGAGCAGGTTCCGAGAGAGGTGAATCATAAATACAAAGTTGACAAACGATGGAGTGGTGTCAATTCGTGTGTGTGTGTGTGTGTGTGTGTGTGTGTGTGTGTGTGTGTGTGCGCGTGCGTGTGTGTGTGTGTGTGTGTGTGTGTGTGTGTGTGTGTGTGTGTGTGTGTGTGTGTGTGTGTGTATGTATGTGTGTGTTTCGGCTAGCTAAGCCATCGTTGGACAACGGCTTAGTCAGCCGAAACTTCGGAGTCACTTTCGATAATATTGTTGTATAAGAATATATATATATATATATACATGAAACGTGCGTAGTTTTTTTTACTACTATTTACTATTTATTGTACTTTATTGATTAAAAATTAATGCTTTTTTTATAGTATATGTTTTCTATATGGTGTGAATAACATCTTTCTTTATTGAATTATTTAAGAGTGGTTTTTCTCTAATCATACACATACATACATACATACATACATACCATAAGCCAAAAACTATATATATATATGATATATATATAATATATATATACGATATATATATAGGGAAAATATTTATATATAAAGAACGTGAAATACAGGAAGGGACAAACACGGAACATATATATATGTATGTATGTATGTATGCATGCATGTATACACACACACAAAACAGTATTCTTTAAAGGGACAAAAGTTGAAAAATAACAATGACAGGATGAGAGAAAAACAATGACAATGAAACGAAAAAGAGATGCATAAAAGAAAGAAAGAAAAAAAGAAGGAAGGAAAGAAGAGGGGGGTCAGTAATATTTGGTTGACTTACTGTCGAAGAGACCAATGTGTTGTTTTGTATGACCACGGTTGAGTGAGTTTTCCCGTCCTCATTTTCCGTACTCCCTTCTTCCACGGTTGCCAGTTTCGCCGTCTGTCGGCTGTTGCTAATGTTATCCACCTTGGCGTTGGCATGGTGCACTTGGATGCGACCCGTTGACACGGATGAGTTAACACCACCACTGCTGTTACTACTACTGCTGCCGCCCCCTACGCCACCGCTCTTGCTGCTGCCGCCGGAACTCACATACTTCGAAGACACAGTGTAGCTTCCAGAGGTGGTCACCGGCTTCCGGATCGGAAACTCCACGTTATCATAGGACCCTGCATCCATGCAGACCGATGTTGTTGTAATTGCAATTCTAGTAGTATTTTTTGTTGTTGTTGGTGTTGTTGTTGTTAAGAACAACGGCCACGAGTTTTGATGCTGATGCTGATGATGATGTCGGCGCTGTAGTTAATGATGATGATGATGATGATGTTTGTTATGGTTGATGCTGTGGTTGCTGAGTAAATATTCCTCGGTCACAGCCTGGGTCGCACCTCGGTTTCTACATGTATGTATACAAGTAAATGTGAGGATATATAATATCCTATACTATAAATGTAAAATATAAAATATGTATTTTATATATGTATATATATATGTGTGTGTATATATTTATATCTTCCTTTTCTAACGGTTTCTTTCTCTTTTATAAGATATGTGTATGTATATATAACTATATAAAAATATGTGTATAGGCTATAAAAATGTAAAGAAAATGTGACCGATAGCTTGTATGATATTTGAATATAGATATATTTACTTATATGTATATGTGTATGATTGTATATGTATAGCTATATATATATATATATATATATAGGTGATATATGTGTTTGTATATATATATATGTGTGTGTGTATGTGTGTTTGTATATATATATGTGTGTGTGTATATATTTATATAGTGTAGAAAGAGGCTCAGACTGTCAGCAGACGAGAAAGCACACCGTGTACATCCAAAGTTTTGATGTTTAGCTCCAACGGAGCTTGTTGAATAGGTCCGTGGCAAGCAACAAACAGATGCTGCCTGCTACAGAATGCGCCAAAATCTCTTGTAGCAGATGAGCGGCTGGGCTGGTGGTGACTGCGATGATAGTAGTAGTAGTAGTAGTAGTAGTAGTAGTAGTAGTGGTGGTGGTGGTGGTGGTGGACGATGGAGGAGGTTGGCGGTGGTTGCAGGCAGAGGGGGAAGGCTGAGTAAGGATAAGGATGTACGTGGTTGTAAGGAAAGATTAAAACAGAAGGATGAAGAATTTTTGAAAGTTTGTTTTAATGGCAGAGACGGCGGAGGGGGGGGGTTTAAAAAGTTGGGAAACCTACGTGTGTGTGTGCGTGTGTGTGTGTATGTGTGTGTGTGTGTGTGTGTGCGTGTGTGTGTGTGTGTGTGATTATAAACAATGTGAATGTTTGTGTGTGAGGAGAGGCAGGACAAGAGAGATGGAGAGAAAGAGAGAGAGAGAGGATGGGGAGAATAAGAGGAGTGGAAAGAGGAGATGAACCGGGAAAGGAACTTGAAGAACTAGACGTGGCTTTGATAGACAGACAGTCACACAGAGAGATGATTAGAGAGAGATACGTATAGAGACATGTACACACCAAAGCGCGCACACACACACACAGACACACACACGTTCACACCCACGCACGCATGCACACATACACACACCCGTACGCACAAACATGAATATGTAAATTATATATATACGCGTATGCGCTTACGTCTATCTTTCGCTCTTTATCTCTTTCTCTCTCTCTTTCTCTTTCTCTCTCTCTCTCTTTCTCTCTCTCTCTCTCTCTCTCTTTCTTCATTCTCTCTGTCTCCTTACTCTCACTCTCTCTCTCTCTCTCTTTATCTCTCTCTCTCTTTATCTCTCTCTCTTTCTCTCTCTCTCTCTCTCTTTCTTCATTCTCTCTGTCTCCTTACTCTCACTCTCTCTCTCTCTCTTTCTCTCTCTCTCTCTTTCTTCATTCTCTCTGTCTCCTTACTCTCACTCTCTCTCTCTCTCTCTTTCTCTCTCTCTCTCTTTCTTCATTCTCTGTCTCCTTACTCTCACTCTCTCTCTCTCTCTTCTCTCTCTCTCTCTCTCTCTCTCTCTCTCATTGTATATATTCTTTTATTCCTTTAGTCTTTCAATTGTTTCAGTGGTTTGACTGCGGCCAAGCTGCAGCACCGCCTTCAACGGTTTTTTAGTCGAACAAACCATCGACCCCAGGATTTATTCTTTGTAAGCCTAACACTCATTACATCGGTCACTTTTGCCGAACCGCTAAGTTACGGGGACGAAAACACACCAACATTGGTTGTCAAGCGATGTCGTCGGGGGACAAACACAAAGACACACACACACATAAGTGAAAGAATAAAAGAAAAAATATACACTTCTATTTGTTTCAGTCATTAGACTGCGGCCATGCTGGAGCACCGCCTTTGGTCGAACAAATCGATCCCAGAACTTATTCTTTGTAAGCCTAGTACTTATTCTATCGGCTCTTTTACCGAACTGCTAAGTTATAGGAATGTAAACACACCGACAGCGGTGTCAAGCGATGGTGAGAGGACAAACGCACATGCATACATACATACATACATACATAATACGTACATACATACATACATACATACATACATACATACATACACACATACATACACACATACACACATACATTCATACATACATACATACATACATACATACATAATACGTACATACATACATACATACATACATACA
>NW_021833661.1:55000-56884 GCF_006345805.1 Octopus sinensis
GGGCAGATAATTTCCACAACTGTGCACAGTTTCTTTTCTCTATCCCAAGTTATTATATTAGGTCTGTTGCGCTTACATTTTATTGAGGTCTTCACTGGGACATTCCACCAGTATTCCTTTTTATTATGAGTGGCTATGACATCTACCATATTGTGGGTTCTTATTTCTTTGTCCTCGGGATTATCCTTCCGACTTATTTCATTATAGAGTGTCCTAGGTACAACATCATGTCTCATCGACAGATAATACCCTGATGACATTTTTGGACAACTGCTTAGGATGTGGGTGATATCTTCAGTGTGAACTCCACAAAGTCTGCATTGGCTGTCACATCTCTATCCCTTTTGTGCATCAATTGATATTACCTGTTCCTGGATTGCAAACGTGTACCTTTGGCCATATACTCTAGGTTTTCAGACAAACCGTGTTGCTGAAGGAGCTGCCTTCCAAGTCTTATGATGTTAAAAGAAGTTGGCGAAGGGATATGATGCGACATATAAAGTCATTTTCGATCGATGTTAAGCCTCTTTCACCTTGTTTTCATTTTATGTAGAGGCGGTCTACGTAACTGTCTATGTGAAAATTATGTGTGCTTTTTAGTATTTTTCAGGTTTTCACATCATGCTTCCAATCAAGCAGCCCAAATGTTGGTATGAGTGCTGGCACTGCAAACACACGGTGGGCTACATACGTATGTACGTATGTATGTATGTATGTATGTATGTATGTATGTATGTATGTATGTATGTATGTATGTATGTATGTATGTATCCATGTATTATGAATGTATGTATGTATGTATATATGTATGTATGTATGTATGTATGTATGAATGAATGTATGTATGTATGTATCCATGTATGTATGTATGTATGTATGTATGTATGTATGACTATATGCATGTATGTATGTATGTACGTATCTATGTATGTATGCATATATATTTGTATATATGTGTTTATCGCGTTTAATAATAAACATTTATATTTCGTTTACTAAATTAAACAGTTCACTGATTTCTTCAAACTTGAAATATTCAAAACGTTCACACCCATCTGTTGATGACAGAGGTGAACCGTTGAATAATGAGACTGTGGGGTAAGGGAGCAGGGAATTACTGTTGATTTAGGTGGCGGGGGGCAGTGGTGTTGATGGTGGGAATAACGACGAGGGGCTGTTAGCAATAAAACTGTAATCGCTGGAGAGCGCGGAGGAGAGGCTAAGAACTGGAATTGGTTGAGGGCTGAAAGATAGCAATGCTGAAGCAAGTGGTGGTGGTGGTGGTGGTGGTGGTGGTGGTGGTGGTGGTGGTGGTGGCGGTGGTGGTGCTGGCGGTGGTTGCGGTGGTGGGTTTGGTGGTGGTGGTGGCAGCGGCGGCGGTGGCGATGGCGGTGGTGGTGGTTGTGGCGGTGGCGGTGGTGGTGCTGGCGGTGGTAGCGCGGTGGTAGCGCGGTGGTGGTGGTGTTGGTGGTGGTGGTGGTGGTCGTCGTCTTTATGAATCTTGTTGATGGTGTTGATTATGGTGGTGGTGTTGGTGGCGTTGAACGTTTCGATGGCTAATGGTATCGGCGGTGTTAGTTAGTGGCAGTGATAATGATGGTGCGTAGTGGTGGTGGTGGTGGTGGTGAATGGTATCGCCGGTGGTGGTGTCAGTGGTGTCTGCAGGACAGATTCATGGTTGAGGTTTAAGGCTGTTGAGTGCAGTGGTGGGAATAAGATTGATGATGACGACGACGACGACGACGGTGATGATGATAGTGAGGGGTGCAAGCGGTGTGGGACAGGGTAGAGAGTGGTGATGGTAAAGATGGTGGTCTTATGGTATTTCTGGTGATGTTGCCAGAGTAAATGATGTCGGTGGGCGTGTCACGGTGTTGGAAGAAA
>NW_021833662.1:5000-7500 GCF_006345805.1 Octopus sinensis
AGTCACACAGTAAATTTTTACACGCAACCTGGTTTTTACACACACATTAGTATGGAACGTCAAATAAGCCATAATCCTCACGGTTCAGTTTCTCCTGATACACAGGAAAAGAGTCTGTGTATGTGTATGTGTGTATGTGTGTGTGTGTGTGTGTGAGTGTTAGTGAGGGTGGTTGGGGAAGCGATAATGTGCAATAAAACAAATTTCCCTATCTTTATATGCAATGCATCAACGGCGATTGTTTATCAAGAATTACTATATTGAGCTTTCTCATTCTTTACCTTCCCTGCAAGCTTTCATTATTTTCCACCTTCTTTAAGTTCCTGTGTTAGCAAATTCCTGTCTTCCTTAAATTGTGATTTTGCTGTCCCCTCTGGGGAGAACTTTAATAAAGCTATATAAGACTATGTTAATGTAAACAACATTACTAAAAAGCTCATAAATATATTACTTCTCCGTCTTTTGTTTCTTTATGACCCTAAATTTTAAATGACACATGAGGGAATCGCTTCCATTCATAAAAGGTCTGTTATTAATTCTACTTTATTCCTTCATCTAAAGAATTAATATTCCTCTAAATGTCTTATCGGGGAGTTACGCCTCTTTGGTAAACACAATTTTCAAATAAGATTCTTATACAAGGATTCTACAAACATTAATGCATATTAACGCATGCGTAATAAGATGTTTAATATCGTTTTATCAGCTTGGGAGAAAGTCTTGCTTAACATGCAACAAAGAACCGACACATTAAACCTTCTTTTATGTGATTGAGAAAAAAAACAGACAATGTAAAGGAGACAAAAATATTCTAAAATTAAAACGAAGTTAAATTTTATGTCGTAAAATCCTTTGTGACAGCTGTAAAATATTTATTGCTCTGTGGCGACACGAATAAAGATAGAGTTTGCAGCAGGTTTTAAGATCTGTTACTAATCTTATTTAGTGTAATATTGCTATTATGGCGAGTGTGTCTCAGTTGTTGTGGCTAATAGTTATATTCTACTTAAGTTGATAGAAGCAAGTTATGAGAACAAAGAAAAGTATGGCATCGTAATATATAAAACAGCATGTTAGTGCCATTTTTGAAGGTAAAATTACAAACAAAGGAATTAATGTACGCTCTGAAAAGCAAACAATAATAAGGACAGCAAAATTAACTAAAACATCAATAACAAACAAGAACAGCAGCAACAATATCAATGAGGAAATAGGAACCGCACATAATTTCGTTATCGGCCATAACAATTGAAATTTTGCGTTAAAATATAAAAATGTTCGTAATTGCAAGAAAAACCAAGGTGTGGCTTTAAAGTGAAGTTTTGTGATGACGTGTCATTATATGTGAGGTTAAATATTAGATTTCCTCAATATGTTGTAATCTCCAACACCATCCACACTACTTTATAGTCACATATATTTCTGTGATTTTCCGTTACAATCTTGCCAACTGAATCCTCTGATCTCCCACCGTCTTTCTCTCACGCACGCGCGCGCTCTGCCTGATGTCTAGAGCTCTGTGAAATGCTCTGTGATTCGTGCCTCACTTAGTACTACTCTCTGGTCATCTGAATCATCTACTAATTAGTTCGACATTCACTAATTTAGTCCAGGCTTGGTACTACTGCAAATAAATAAATAAATAAATAAATAAATAATAACAAAGCAAAACAAACAAGAAAAACAAAACAAAAAATTCCATATATCAACAAAAACAAACAATCAGCCTATGTACTCACTGGCCACTTCCCATTAAATAGTTCAGATCTGATACTCTGCCGGAGTGGTTTTCTAATATGTCATGTCCGTCACGTCAGTAATAAACATAACGTCACATTTCGAGATTTTACTGTCAGATGTGTGAAATTTATTGTTGTTAGCTTAATAATTAACTACAGCCTCGAAAGAAGGTGGGATTCTTAATTAAATTGACTGAAACTTCATTAAAACCACCTGCAAACTAAAATCATATTTTCAGACAGGGATCAAACAACTTAGTGTGAAAAATGGCTGTTTGGTCTGCTGGTTGACAGGTTGAATAATCTCCAATCATTAATCAATGTTAATCAATGATCCTCGTATGATCACACTGATAAAAACCAAAACAACAGCTAAAACAAAAACGTGGCGTACATATCTTCAATAAGGCTGCAGGGTTGTTTTTAAGGATAACATTAGTGATATGCTGATGATCAAATAATATTGAAAATTTCAATACTAGGAGCATAGAGGAAGCTTCTAAAATGTAAACTGGGTTTAAAGCGGCGAACTGACATAATTGTTTGCATGCTGGGCAAAATGCTTAGCGGCATTTTGTTCGTCTCTACGTTCTGAGTTCAAATTCCTCTGAGATTGACTTTGCCTTTCATCTTTTTTGCTTCTGAGTCGATAAAATAAGTATCAATCGAGCAGTGGGGCAGATCTAATCGACTTGGCCCCACCCGCAAAATTGCTGGCCTTGTCCCAAAATTTGAAACCAATATACAAACTGGGTGGTTTC
>NW_021833662.1:10000-37500 GCF_006345805.1 Octopus sinensis
TAGGTTTGCTTATTTATCCACACTGTTTTGAATTAATTATGCATTATTTCATAGCTTTGGAGATTTCGATAATGACATTGTAGAGTAGGTGTAAAAGGCCGGATGCGGCCTGTTTGAATATAAAACAGGTAGAATATTTTGGCCTGATAGGAAATACTAAAGGACTAATGATGATAAGTAGCTTCCGTCACTTATATAGTAGTGGGAAAAATTAGGTATGCAGTTGCTTAATATGAGTGGAATGTTCTTTGCATTTCGTTTTCAGTATATGTTTATGGTGACGATGTTGTAGGTGAATCAACTGTTTAAAGGTGGTTTGCAAAATTTAAAGCTGGAGAGTTTAGCTTGGACGATGACAATCGCAGTGGAAGACCTTCAAAATTGGATGAAGTTGTTTTGAAGGCAAAATCGAAGAAAACTCAAATCTAACAACTAGAGAACTTGCAGAGGAGTTGGAGGTTTCTAGAAGTACGGCTTATGAATACTAGAGAAGCTAGGATACTGTTCTCGCTATAATATATGGGTTCATCACAAACTCTCAGAAAACAATTGCTTGGACCTGTATTCCGTTTATGATATGCTTTTGAAACGGACTAAAAGCATGCCTTTTTAAAAACAGCTTGTGACTGGAGATAAAAAAAATGGATTACGTACGAAAATGTAGTGCGAAAAAAATCCTGGAGTTTGCGCCAGGAATCCCCAAAACAGCAACGAAGACGAATACCCATGCTAAAAAAGCTATGCTTTGTGTTTGGTGGGATCATAAAAGCATTATTTATTATTAGCTTCTCTCACAAAACCAGACCATTAATTTTGATGTGTACTGTCGTCAGCTAGCTAATTTGAACCCCAAGTCAAAGAACTGAGGCCGGAGATTGCCAACAGGAAAGGGTTCAGTGTTTCAACTAGACAATGCCCGACCACGTCTCTTTGGCAACCCGAGCAAAGTTACTTGAACTTGGCTGGGATCTCTTACTCCATCCGCCATATTCTTCTGATATTGCACCATTCGACTACCACTTGTTTGTTGTCGCTACATGACTCGTTGCAAGGAAAAACATCTAATGATTTAGATAGAGTCAAAATGCATCTAGATAACTTTTCTTTCTTCAAGACTATTCAAATTTTATGTTGATGGAATATTTAAATTGCCTGATAGATGGGCAAGGGTCATTAATAATAATGGAAATAATTTCATTGAATAAAATTTATAGAAAGTTCAATTATTTATATCTCTTTTTGCATATTAAAAAATGCTCAGAACTTTCCGGACAACCTAACAAAAAGAGTTATGAAGGCGCGTAGCTCAGCGGTTAGAACATCGGGCTTACAATCATGGTTTAGTGAGTTCGACTCCCGGACCAGACTGTTTTGTGGTTTTGAGCAAGACACTTTATTTTCACGTTGCTCCAGTTCACTCAGCTGTGGAAATTAGTTGTGACGTCACTGATGCCAAGCTGTCTCGGCCTTTGCCTTTCCCTTGGGTAACATCGGTGGCGTGGAGAAGGGAGACTGGTATGCATGGACGACTGCTGATCTTCCATAAACAATCTTGCTCGGACTTGTGCCTCGCAGAGCAACTTTCTAGGCGCAATTCCATGGTTATCCATGACTGAAGGGGGTCTTTGCCCTTTCCCTTTTAAAAAGAATTAGTTATAAAAAAACATTGAATCATAGAATTCTTGCCCTAAAAAATAAACAGAGAAATGAAAAGAACATTCCAGGCGTATTAAACAACTGTATACACACTTCCCCCACCCATATATTTCTTGAATTTATTATGCTTAATCGCATTTTCTTTATTCTGTTAAAGGAGGTTTACTTCTATTAGAAATCTTTCAGTTGGTGAGGACTGATATTCGGAAATATCTTGATATAATTCTTTTTAGAACCAGTGAAACTTGGAACAAATAAAGCTATAAACATAAGTGTGTAAATATTGGGCTAAAATCTCTTGGGAAAAGAAAAAGTCGAAGGCTGTTCGCTCGTTCATTCGTTTTCTCGTCCGCCCCTTCCTTCCTTCCTCCCTCCTTTCATTCTTTCCTTCCTTCCTATCCCTTGATCATGTGGTCGTTGGGACATTTGCTCATGACGTTGCGCAGACGTGAAGAAACCAACGCCAGCTGTCAAGCTGACAGTGGGACAAACACAGACACAAAGACACAAACATGAACTCACGCGCACATATACAGCAATTGTGAATCTACCGTCAACAATTCAGGAAGAAATTGAACATTTATGAGGAGTTAATGTGGTAACTACAACTATTGTACTCTGACTTTGAACTTTCATTTATACCTACCATCATAGCTGCATTAGGCACAATTGCTTCCAGGATCTTCCAGACATATATTACTGCATACCTCTCCCGTCTTCTCTCCAGGGAGTAGAGTCTTAGCTGTTTCAACCTTTCCCAGTAGCTGAGCTGTTGCAAAGAGACGATCTTCTTTGTGAATCTTCTACGTACCTGCAAATTTACACAAAAAATAGAAATGCTAGCTTTTTCGAAGAAAGAACAAACGAAATTGACGCGCGTTCTCCAAATCCAGTGGAGATTTTGTAAGATTCTCCAACAGAGATTCTTTATATGAATAGATGCACATCCTTCGTATATTTTCTCAACTGCATATTTACAAACACTAGAAACTCTATTAACTCAAAACGTCTTGTCGCTTTGTGACCAGGAGTAGCTTGAACACTCATAAGAAAACCCTAATCAAAATTCATATGTATATATATATATATATATATATATATATATATATATATCTGCTTCCTGCTTCCATATTTCCTGAGCGCCTATTAATAATAATACTGTAATTGTTCCACGTGTTGTTGTTTTTTTGTTTTCCCGTTTGGATTAAAATTATATATATATATATATATATATATACTTGAAATGGATACGTGGAGTTCAATTAAATAATATTATAAATATTATATATATATGCCTTGAAAGACAGTTGGTCCCATAAATTCCATCCTTTTTCTCCCCTTCACCGTTTTTTTTATTTCTCTCGTTTTATCTCTCTCTCACTTTCTCTCTCTCCCCTCTTTTTCTCTCTCTCATTGCTCACATGTGATCATCGTCCATCTTCCTTTTCCTCACGTGACCAGCTTTCTTTTCCTGCACGGAGTTCAAAGAACTGGACGTTTTCTCTTTCTCTCTTCTATCTTTTCTCTTATCAAAAAATATTTCTTCCGCCGTTCACTATTTTCCTCTCGTTCTGGTCTAACGACCGTCCATGTTTGTTTTTGTTCGGTTTCTTTGTATGTCTCCACTGTCCTGCTTTTGTTCCCAACTTTTACCTTCCATAAATCCTAAATTTTATTTCAGAATTCATGGGAGCAACTACTTTTCAAGAATCATATTGTCGCTGAATGCTCGAAACGAGGAATAGACAGACAGCCGACAACTGATGAAGGGTCGTTTCTTTGTGTTTATTTGACCTGTCTTCCATTTTTTCTTTCGTTGTTTCCGTATTTAACTCGTTTTTTTTCGTATTTCATGTTGTTTACACAGTTGGTGAAATCATGTACTCATATATGTATGTATGTATGTGTATATATATATATATATATATATATTTTTTTTTTTTTTTTTTTTTCTAGTTTCAGCTCAGAGCTGCGGCCATGCTGATGCACCGCCGTTTTGTGCTACACTGTTATTGCGAAGAACCTCGTCTAATATGTGGCACTTGGTGAAGAATGGAGTTTGATATAGCTACTCTCATTTGCACCTCTTGCCGTGAGGTAGGTTCATCTGGGACTCTTGACAGGAAGATGTCCAGCTTTGATTTAAAAACCGCTACATCTACTTTGTGCAAGTTCCTCAGACTCTTTGGGAGAATATTAAAAAGCTGTGGGTCCTTGAAACCCAGGCTGTTGCAAAAGCTGGTCCTGAAGCGTGATGGTATTGCTGGGATCTTTGGCACCATGCAGTGTCGTCCCGTTCTAGCATTGGTGTAGCTTACAATGCCAAAATTTGGCACAATTTCTTCCATGATCTTCCAGACATATATTACTGCATACCTCTCCCGTCTTCTCTCCAGGGAGTAGAGTCTTAACTGTTTCAACCTTTCCCAGTAGCTGAGCTGTTGCGAAGAGACGATCTTCTTTGTGAATCTTCTCTGGATTGCTTCAAGGTCCGCTGTTAATTTTACACTGGTGGGTGACCATAGCTGTGAGCAGTAATCCAGGCGGCTGAGGACGAATATCCGCCAGAGGACCATCATGGTTTCCTTATCTCTGGTTCTGAATATTCTTAGGATCCACCCAGCCAGTCGTCTGCACTTTGTTGCCATCCTGGTAATGTGCACTTGGAAAGAGGTATCATCACTCATGTCGATACCAAGGTCCCTCACAGACTTAGGCTCTGAGATTGAAATTCCCTCTGGACCGGTGTATCCTGTAAGTTTAATATTCAGTTTTGGATGCTGGTAGCGCAGGGCCTGGAATTTTTCAGCATTAAACTGCATATTATTATCCTCAGCCCATCTGTAGATTGAGTCCAACTCCTGCTGCAGGTGTGGAACATCGCTGGGGTTCTGTATTTTCTGCGAGACTTTCGTATCGTCTGCATAGCTGGCCAGAGTGGCTATCCGGGCATTTGAGGGCATATCTGAGAGGGCCACTATAAAAAGCAGTGGTCCAAAGACAGTGCCCTGTGGAACACCGCTCACTATTTGTGTGTTCATAGAGGTGGCTCCATTAACCACTACTGCCTGACTCCTATCTTTCAGGAAGTCATGTAACCACACGCCAAGTTTTCCAGCTATGCCGAGGTCACGCAATTTGTGGCATATCATACCATGATCCACCTTGTCAAAAGCTTTTGCAAAATCAAGGTAGATTACGTCCACATTTGATTTGTTGAGTAACTGCCTCAACATCCAGTCATAATGTTGTAAGAGCTGGGTCAGGCAGCTCCTACCTGGTCGAAAACCATGCTGGGTATTACTCAGCAAGTTATTTTCCTCAAGGAATGCGATTAGTTTCTTTCTAACTATCCGTTCCATGACTTTGCTGATGTGTGAAGTCAGAGAGATAGGCCTATAGTTTTTGGCATCTGCTCTACTTCCCCCTTTATGTATTGGGCATATTATTCCCTCCTTCAGCTTGCTTGGCAGTTTGCCATTCGCAAGAAGCTCTGGAAGAGAATCTTGAGGGGTTTTGCCAGGGCATGCTTACACGCTTTGAGGAGGATGGCTGGGAAACCATCTGGACCATCAGCTGAGTTTGTGTCCACTTCATCTATGGCTAGTAGGACATCTTTTTCGCTAATGTCAATACATTATATTGTAATCTCCTCGCTGGTTATAGGTGAGGCGGCAAAGAAGTCCACTGGTTCGTTCACTTGTCTGTGTTCCAACGGGGTGGTAAAGACACTTTTGAACTGGTCATTCAGCATCTCACTGATCTTAGTTGGACTGTCTGTGAGGGAGCCATCCTTTTGGAGGAGGGGTCCTATCTTGTAGTGCACTGAGACTGTTTCTTTCGCGTAATGAAAGAAGGCCTTTGGGTTTGATTTAATGTTTTTTATAACCCAGGCTTCTTTGTCTGCTTTCTCCTTCACATAGGATTGTTTCAGCCTTTTTTCGATCTCCATCAGTGTTGTTTCTAGGCGGGACGTTTCGCTACTTTTGGGATGTTGGTTGAGACGATTTGCAACCTTCGTCCGTCGTCTCATGAGGATCTTCCTGTCTCTTGGAATCTTGCTCCTATTTGTTTTGGCCTTGTGCTCTGGGACATATTTCTGGCATACGGCTTGCACAGAAGACATGAAACATTCTAGTTTCATGTCAATGTCTGGTGTGGAGAGACATTCCGGCCAGTCCTCTCTGAGGATCTCTTTTTGGATCGATTTCCAATCTGCTTTGTGGAAGTTTAGATTAGAGAGATTTCGGGTGCTTCATTTAGGTTGTAGGTCTCTTGTTACTTTTGGCCCAAACATAGACAGCTCTATTATGTTGTGATCCGAAACTGATGTCGGTGTCACTTTCACATCATGAATGATGTCCATATTGTTCGTGAAGCAGAGATCCAGAATGTTATTCGCCCTAGTTGGCTTGAGTACAACTTGCTCCACGAATAAGGCATTGGTGAGGTTGAGCAGGGACTCCACCTGTACTTGCTTGCAATGATTCATTCCTGAGAGTACGTGACCTTCGGGCCATTTGACGTTGGGGAAGTTGAAATCACCCATAAGAAATATGGTCACGTAATGTTCCAGATTCATGAGGATTTCTTTAATTCTTGTGAGGCAATCTTCAAACTTGCCTGTGTGATTTGGGGCATCCGGTGGGCAATATGTATTGCATATGACTATATTATGTTGTCTTATGTATACGATTAAAGTGTCACATACCGAATTTGAGTATGTCATTAATACCTGGGGTGTGAGGTCATCTCGGATGTATACAGCAACTCCACCATGGCTCCTTTCCCTTCTGTCTGTTCGCAGTATGGCATAGTTTGGTATGTGTACTTCTGCGTCCTCTATATCAAGGTTGAGGTGAGTTTCCACAAGTGCTATAGATAGGGTTTGATTGCATGCAGTAAGATCTCTCAGAAAAGAAATTTTGTTTCTATTTTGATGCAACAGGCCCCCAATATTTAGTAAAAGTATTGGGGTGACGGCTGTGCAGGCGTTAGGGGAGGCCATCCCGTGTCTGTTAACTATTGTGGTCTTGCATAGTGGTGGGCAGGGTTCCTTCTCTGTGCTTGGCGTAGCCAGGTTAGCTGTCGGACAATTCTTTGCGCCATGCATAAAAAAGACTTGCTCAGCTGCTGCGTTGCGCAGAACATCTGAGGAGCGCACTTCGTTTTTGAAAGTTTTCCAAGGAGACATTTTTTGTGTTCCCTCGGTAAAGCTTCTTTCTTTGAGTCCCCTGAACTTCTGGCGGGGTGTCGGGTGGGAAAACCGGCAGTTTTTGCCGTCCTCACCATGCCAACATTTGCCCTGCAGGTAGAATTTACAGGTTCTTCGGTGCCTTCAAGATTTCTTCTTTCCTGAAGTGTATTGGGTTGCATTGGATCCTCCATGGGGTTCTCTGCTGTTTGTGTGGTGGGTTGGGGTTTCAGCTTTGGTTGTTTTGCCTTTTCCTCCTTTTCCTCCTTATTTTTGTTTTCGGTCCTTCCTTTTTTCTTCTGTTTTTCTAATTTTTCATTTCTTTGTAGGTACAGGGGAGCTTCCGGTTTCTGCTCCCTTGGCTCCCCTATCTTTCACTACATGGTCGTTCACCGGGGTAGGTGATCCATTTTCCTGAGGAACCCCTGGATCACAGAGACTTCCGGCTTCCTTCTCTTTTTCGTCCTCTTCATCCTCATCAGCCTTGCCACAATAATTTTCAATTATGTGATCCAGTGTTTTGATGTGTGGTCTTATAAGCATGTAAGACCTGATAAATTCGCCTTTTTTCCGTTCTATTTGGTCAATTGTTCTATGAAATCCATTGTTCTTTAGTGCGGCAGTGATGATGTTGTTCGGCGGATCGCCACTAGCAATTATCCATGCTCTTAGCAGAAAATCTAACTCTTTCTTTTCCCACCTTGGTGCCATCTTCGTTTTGAAGTCCAGAGGGGGAGTAGAGGCTACAGAGGTAATGAGGGATAGAGAGAGGTAGAGACGGAGAAACACAGAGGGGGGAAATAGGGAAAGAGAGAGGGAGATAGGAAGGAAAGAGGGAGGTGCTATGAAAGAAATCGAGAGGGTGATAGGAGGAAAGCAAGGGGGTGTGGTGTGTCAAAGATATAGAGGAAGGTAGGGGAGGGGGAAGAGGAGGGGAATAGAAGAAGAGTGAAGGAGAAGAGGGGAAGAGAAAGAGAGGCAGAGTGAAGGAGAGGAGGGGAAGAGAAAGAGAAAACAGAGGGAGGGAGAGGATAGCAAGAGAAAGAGAAACAGAGTGAAGGAGAGACAGGATGAAGGATGTGAGAGAGAGGGAGAGACGGAGTGAGAAGAATGGGAGAATGAGAAGTATATGAGAGAGGGTGAGGTGACGAGAGGAGAGGTAGATGTGAGATGGAAAGGAAAGAGAAATGAGAGAAGAGAAGGATATGAAAGGGAGGAGGAGAGATGAGAAAAAGAGTAAGAAATGCAAGAGAGAGGGAAAGGGTAAGCGTAAAGAGAGATAAAGGAAGGGAGAAAGGAGCTAGAAGTGGGGGAATATATTTAAGGGAGGAGAGAGGAGGTAGAAGAAAATGAGGAAATGAAAGAATTATTTAATTCTAAACTAATTACAGGAAAATAAACATATGAAAAGAATTTTTAAATGTTGGTTTTATAGAGATGACATTAAAGGTAGATTGAAAGCGAAACAGAAATTGAAAGAAAGTTATTCTCAGAATGTAAAAAAAGATGGCGTTGTAAATCGTAACTGAGATGTTAGCTTATATTAAAGGAAAATAAAAGAATAATAAACAAACTGGAAGCGATACTTATCGTAAAAGGTACAGTCCAAACCCTCGTGCTTGTACGAAGAAGTTTTCTTTCACAACAGAAAAGAAAACAATTCTTTTTCCTTCTTACATTTGGCCTGAGATAAATTAAAGTCTTGCCACCACGTGCTTTCTCGGCGAAGAATCTAGCATGCGTAACTAACTTTACTGTATTATATTTGGCTTTAAGCGAAATATATTACGTTTTTAATTAATATATTTTTAATTAATGTATTTTAGTAGATTTTATGAGTTAACAAGTTCTACGTTTTGTTACTTTTAGTAGATTATTTCGTCGATTTATGCAAACCTTTTTGTTTTTTCACAGAGCAAAAGCAAACACGTCTTTCCTCTACGAAAACCGGAAGTCATATATATATATATATACAGTTGGAATTTACAAAAAAATTACAAAAAACAAAAGACGAAGACAGATGTGTAAACAACAAACATATGTATTAGTTTAACGCTCGGGAAGTGAGAAAGTCTTTTACGTATCGAGCCTGCGCTCTTCAACAGAAAGGAATACAGAAATAAGCAGAGAGAAAATAAAGAAAGTTTTGTGGCTAGCGATCAATCATGTGTATGTGTGTGTGTGTGTGCATGGGTATGTGTGTGTTTGTGTATACACACACATATATTTTTATATATTTGAACATTTTCCTATTCCTTTGCGTTACTCATATTTTCTGTCTGTAGTCGCAAGGCTTTTTTTCCGTTGTATAATTATTATAAATAATTTTGTTAGTCGTGTTTGTTTATGTTATTGTCCTGTACGTTCGTTAGATATTCCCAATGGCTTTTTGCAACTGGCGCCAACAAGAGGGATTAGCTACGAATTTTCCGTTTGTTATGGTTTTGTCAAATTTACCATTTCGAATGTCATTAAAAATTAGAATAATTTATTGCCAGTGTTCGCATGCGTAATAAAAGTCATAAGACAACATATTTTTATATATAAGAGTGTATAAAGGTTTATACACAAAGAGAAAATCATTGATAGGACTTCTTACATGCTAAAAAGGGCAGTTAAATCCCAACCACCAAAAAAAATCATTCTAAAGGTACGCCGATAATGGCACTAGAATGAAAGGAATTATTATTTTTAGATAATCCCATACGCGAGTTTCCCTATTAATAAGCAAATAAATTAATTTGCCATCCGTAGTTCATCAGTGGGATCGCTCAAAAATGCATAATTATGTAGCTTTATGCATACCGAAAAAACCTGTGTCATGGGTCTTCTCTTTGCGTATAAATCTTTAAACAGTCTTATGTATGAAAATATGTTGTCTTATGATTTGTATTACGCATGCGAACCACTGGTAATAAATTATTCTAATTGTTTACCCTTTATGATTTACACAGTAAAAATTCCCTATTCTGAAGCTAATAGTACACTGCATAAAATTTATTATTTGCTGCTCGCTATGTGGATGCGCTTGCGCACTTGACTTGAATCCATAATGAATAAGGATGCAGCTCACACGTGTTTTTCCGGTACGTATTAAGCTACATAATTAAGCATTGTTTTAGCGATCCCACTGATGAACTACGGATGACAAATTCATATAATTTGCTCTTTAATAGGGAAACCAGAGTATGAGATTAACTAAAAATAATAATTGCTTTCATGCTAGTGCCATTATCGGCGTGTCGATAGAATTAATTTATCGTGGACTGGATTTAACTGACCTATTTGTATCAACGCACTATAGAAGCAGGTAGTAATTTTCCCTTGTACTTATTGTTAGTGCAAGTTTTGAATAGTGCAGTACGATTTTAACAGCTATATATTCAAAACTATAATAGAAGTGACAAAGGAGCATATTCGGCTTATTTTGCTTTATGAGTTCAATAAAGGCAACAACGCAATGGTACGTGCGAGGAATATTAATGTAGTAAATGAGTATCAGACAATAAGAGTAAGCCAATGTCAACGGTGGTTCCAGAAATTACGAGCCGGAAATTATAGCCTTCAAGACAAGCCTCATCCTGGAAGATCTGTAGAGCTCGACGAGGACGTGCTACAAACCCTTTGTGGAACAATATTACATCGTAACCGTTGAGGAACTAGGAGAGCCATGAATTTGGTCATTCAACCATTCGTCGACAGATGCATGCCATATCAGCAAATTGGGTCAATGGATTCCTCACAAACTTTCCGAGTCTGATCGCGTACAGAAAGTGAATGTGTGTTCTTTGCTGTCACGTCTCACGAATGTGCCTTTTTTCGACCAAACAGTGACTGGTGACGAGAAATTGGTTCTTTATAAAAATGTCAATCGCCGAAGATAGTGGATAGGGAAAGGAGAAATACTGGCACCCCAGGTGAAAGGTCTTCACCCACATAAGGTGTTGTTTTTGTTTGGTGGGATATGAAAGGTTTAATCCACTTTGACCTTTTAAACTCAAACCAAACGATAATAAAGGACATCTACTGCGAGCAGCTTGAGCGGCCTAAGTCAGCGCTAGAAGAAAAACGACCATCTTTGGTTTCAAGACGAAAGGTGTTCTTCCATCAGGATAATGCTCGGCCAAATGCAACGAGGATGACATTCGAAAAGCTGGAGCAGCTTGAATAGGAAACGATGTCCCACCGACCATATTCGCCGGACATTGACTCATCTGATTACCACTTATTCCGCAGTCTTCAAAATCATTTGGATAGAAAAACTATGAATTCTGGAGATGAGGTCAGAACAGTACTGAAGGAGTATCTTTCGTTACGGAAAAGTGCATTTTGGAAGAGGGATTAAAAGAGCATAGTAGAGAATGAAGGAGAGTATATCTTAGATTAAAAAAAGATTTGTGTTTATCTTACACATGCATATATATATGGAGCGTATAAAGATTAAACTTGCTTAGTAACACACATTTTAGATAAAAGATATGCTGGCCACAAGAGGAACGCCTCCCAACGTAGTTCTTTTCAGTTATTACAAACCTAGAGCTGTAACAAACAACACACACACACACACACATTCACATACACACAAACAACACATTCACACTACAGACCGTATATACATATATATATGCATGCATATATATATATATATATTATATATATATATATATATATATAATATATATATATATATATATATATATATGCATATATATACATATATATACATACAAACTAATTCCAGGCCACGGCAGGCAGAGAGGTTACATTTGAGGCCGAGAATTTGAACTTACGGAGACAATATTTACATATTGCCCGAGGAAACCAGATCTCACAATGCCGGGTAACAGTTGCATAATCAAGTACCTGCACGCCTGGAGAACTACGTTGCGTAGAAACAATTTGTTTGAAAATAACTGTCCAACCGTACTCCTTGTTGACTCCAAATGTCTTTTAATTATCTATTCACACACGACAGAACCCCAAGCGCAATCCTAGAAGTGCGTATAATACTACCACTAGATAGCACAGGGTGGAATATGAAGGTGGACGAGCTTTATAGTGTACTTTACAATGTTCTTGACGGAATATACTATAATTATATATATATGTATATATAGCTATGTGTGATTGTCTTCGTGTCTGTCTTTCTCCTGCCACCATCGCTTGACAACCGATGTTGGTGTGTTTTACGTCTCCGAAACTTACCGGTGCGGCGAAAGAGAACAATAGAATAAGTACCAGGCTTAAGAGATAAGGTCAGGAGTCAATTTGTTCGACTAAAACCCTTTTAGACGTTGCTCGAGCATGGCCGCAGTCAAATGGCTGAAACATGTAAAAGAATAAAAGAACACACACATATGTATATATATATATATATATAATATATATATATATTATATATATATATAATATATATATATATATATTCAAGTGTGATGCTTGCCGTCATCCAGGCGACTAGCATCACGCTTGAAACACAAGAGTACCAACGAATTTGAATCAAGCTGTTTTGATCCATACATGTAACTCCTAATCAATTTGTTGAGTACTCTTCTTTCCTTGTCCACTCACTCGTATATATATACATATATATACATATATATATATATATATATATATATACATATATATATATATATATATATATATATATATATATATATATATATATATATATATATATATATATATATATATATATATATATGTATTAACGATCTTAAGATTAGCGATAGGATTGAATACCTTTCACCACGACCAGCTTTTATTACTCTGAAAGACCATAAAGTCAATTTTAGTAGAAACCCCAAATGTAGATTGATAAATCCGGCTAAAACTGAGATAGGAATTATTAGCAAAAATATTTTGGACCGTATTTTTAGTTAAGTTAGATAGTGAAGTAGACTTGAGAATTTGGAAGAATAGTAAGTCAGTTATAGAGTGGTTTAAAGGTATTAGCTATAAGAATAATTGTAGTTTCACACAATTCGACATTATTGACTTTTACCCGTCAATATCTAGGACGTTGCTCCTAAGGGCATTGGACTTCGCCAAGCAGTATGTCAACATCGATAGCTCGGAAATTGAAATTATTATGCATGCGAGGAAATCGCTTCTTTTTTTCGAGGATTCCACCTGGATTAAGAAGACTGAGGATTCTATTTTCGATGTACCGATGGGTGCATACGATGGGGCTGAATTATGTATGCTCATAGGAGCCTTTATTCTCCATAATCTAAAAATAGAATTCCCATTTATAGATGCAGGTTTATATAGGGATGACGGCCTTATAGCCACGCATAATCTAAACGGCCATGAATCAGATAGACTTAGGAAGGACCTTATAGCTTTCTTTCAAAGGATGGGCTTACGGGTTACGATAGATGCTAACCTGAATAGTGTAGATTTTTTAGACGTAAATTTTAACGTAAGATCGGATAGATTTAAACCTTTCCGTAAGCCCAATGAAAAGCTATCGTATATTAGCAAAGATTCGAACCATCCACCAGTTATCCTTAGGAACTTAGTCAGCAATGTAGGTAGAAGAATATCTTCAATTTCTTCGGACGAGGCAGCATTCCATAATGCTGCACCTTATTACGATAGTGCATTAAAGAATAGTGGATTCTCTGAGAAGATCCAGTTCAACCAGCTAAATGCTGATAATAATGCTGCACGAAGAACTAGGACCAGGAAAGTTTTGTGGTTCAACCCGGCTTTCAATTTGGCCGTAAAGACTAATATAGGTAAGGAATTTTGAGATTAGTCTCTAAGCATTTTAAGCAGGGTCATAAATTCTATAGAATATTTAATAGAAGAACCCTGAAGGTTAGCTATTCTTGTTGCAGAAATTTCGCCTCTTACATTAGCCAACATAATAGGAAGCTAATTGAGATTAGACATGGTGCCGAGCCCATTAAGAAATGTAATTTCAAAAACGAAAGCTCCTGTCCGTTAGAAGGGAAATGTCTAGTGAAAGGAGTAGTTTATAGAGCCAAGGTGCAAGTGGAAGGCTCATCGGAATACAAGACATACACAGGGGCTTCAGAAAATTCATTTAAAACAAGATTTTATTCTCATAAAAATTCATTTAAATACCCAGAGAATAGGAAGAAAACCAGCCTAGCAAAATATGTCTGGGAACTAAAAGAAAAGGAAGCCCCCACCTTTCAACGTGACATGGAGCATTCTGGACAGGGCGGCACCATACAGGCATGGAGCTTACAAAAATAATTTCAAGTGCAGACTTTGTCTATTAGAAAAAATGTACATCTTATTCAAAGACAATAATTCTTTGAATCAAAGAAGTGAGCTAATGAACTTATGTAGGCACGCGGCTAAATTTAAAATATCGAATATAAATATACCATATGGATAGAGTATATATTTTGTATTTTTGATTTTGATTTTGACTCTTGAACGATGAGTGCTACGATGGATTTTGATTTTGTTTTTGTTTCCAAGCTATGCGGATCTTAATCCGTATAGCAAAATCTTATGTTTCTACATATATATTAGGAAAAACCTACAAACTTTGTTTTCATGTTATTGTATTGCATAGGATTACCTTGATTATTTATATTACCTTGATTATTTATAAATGACCCAAAATAGGATGTTATATTTTATTTTATATGTCTTCGTATATATTTTTATTAATGCACCCATTTTTAAAAGCAATGTTTTTTTTTAAAAAAAGCAATGTTGTCAAAATTAGAATGTTTATATAAGTATGTGTATAGCAAAGCATATGTATTTGTAAGCATGCGTATCTGTGTATGTGTAAGTGAAAGTATGTTTGTGCTTAAGCACACATATACACGACTGTATGTATGTGTATCCATTCAAACTTGTGTATGTATACTGGTCTTTATATATGTCAATAATACCGTTACACTGCTTGTATACATAATTTTTTCTTATTTCGTTTTTTCCCCACCCCTCCTTCGTTCCTTTTTCTCTCTCTCCCTTTCTTTCGTTTCCCCTCCTTGCTCAGTATATGAGAATTGCTACATAGATAAATTTTAGCTTGCGTACGAGACGGTTTGCGTGAATATATGTACACATGCTTTTATGTGTATATTTAGATCTATATTCATACGTCTGTGTATGTATGGCGTTTACGCGCATCCTTTTGTGTATGTTGATATATATATGTAGATTTTAATATAAATATGTATTGCAGTATTTATAACAGGTTTAATTTCTATGCATTAATTTGCACTGTCTTCATTAACGTCAATAGGTTTTTTCCTCGGATTTTATAATTCTTATAAGTTTTTTATATATATATACATATATTTTTGACCTTTTTGTTTATCGCTCGAAGATTGACCGTTTTTTCTAAAGGGCCAATCAAACAAGTCCATTTCTTTTTAAAGGTGTAGCGTTTGTAAGAGTATAGATTGAGTTGATATATCAGTTCCATTCTAGCAAAAACTGTCTGATGAACGGCAACGAGAAACTCAGAGTAACAGATTTTGTTGAATTTTCTGCTGCTTAAAATAAAGTATATATATATATATATATATATATATATATATATATATATATAATATATATATATATATATATGTATATATATATGTATATATATATATACATATGTATATATATATAAGTGGCGAAAACATTTCTTTTGAATTTTTTGCTACCCTGATATTGATTTATATATATATATATATATATAATAAATAATATATATATACATATATATATGTATGTATGTATGTATGTATGTATGTATATACACACACACACATACACATATACACACGTGATGGGTTTGTTCTCGCTCTTGTAATAGTAGTAGTGGTGGTTGTAGTGAAGATGGTGATGGTGGAGGAGGTTGTGGTGGTGGGGGTGGGTGTTGTGGTGGTGGTAGTGCTCTTTACTACAACTATTTCTTGTGTTGATAATATCGGTCCAGGTGTCGGGGTATTGTGGTTGCATTAATGTGGCTGGGTTTAGCCCAGGTTCTAGTATTACTGTTGGTGGTTATTGTTGGTAGTAGTGGCGGTGGTGATAATGGTAAATGCGATGAATGTGGTGATGGCGGTGGTTTGGTGGCGATGGTAGTAGTTGTGATCGTGATAGTGAAGGTGGTGATAGTGGTGGTGGTGGTGAGAATGATGGCGGTAGTAGATATGCTGATGGGTGGGGTTGTTGGTGGTGTGGGTAGTGGTGGTGATGATGGTGGTGGTGCACGGTTGGGTTGAGAGGATGGAGCAGATAGATCTACACCTATTGATGCTCTGTTTCTGATAGTGGTGTTGATGGTAGTGGTACCGTCGTGATGGTATTGGTCTCTTGTGCAGTAGTCTTGATTCTGATAGGGCTGCTGCTGCTGTGGTTGTTGCAGTGATGGTGGTGGTGGTGGTGGTTGTGATTGTGGTGATGGTGATGATTGTGGTTGTAGTAGAGGTGGTGGTTTTGTTGTTGTTGTTGGTGGTGTTGGTGATGTTTGTTGTGGTGGAGATGGGTGTATTGGTGGTAGTATTGGTGAGGATTGTTATGGTGGAGGTGGCTGTGTTGTTGTTGTTGGCAGTGAAGGTTGTAGTGGTGGTGGTTATGGTGATGGGAATGATTGTGGTTATGGTGGAGTTGTTGTTGCTGTTGGTGATGGTTGTTATGGTGGAGGTGGCTATGTTGGTAGTGGTGTTGTGATGGTTGTTGTGGTGTTGTGATGGTTGTTGTGGTGTTGGTGACTGTGTTAGTAGTGATGGTTGTAGTGGTGGTGGGGGCTATAGTGGTGGTGTTGTGGTGGTGGGCCTGCTACTGCACAATTACTTGTGTTAGTGGTATTTCTGCTGTTGTCGGTAGTTTTTGTAGTGACGATATTGAATATGGTTGGTAGTAGTCTTGACTCTGATATTGCTGTTGCTGCTACTATTGGTGGTGATGGTTCGGATGTTGTTGCTGTTGGTGATGGTGGTAGTAGTGGTAGCGATGGTATTGGCGATGTGACGGTGTTGTTGGCGCAACTTCCAGATGAGCGGACTTAACTAGAAAACACACACACACACATACACACACACACATAGCGCTCTCACTCACTCACACACAAATACACATACTCACACACACAACACACGCACACAGAGACCAACACCCACACTCAAACATACTCATACTCACAAACACAAACACACACTCATGCACACGCACAACAAACACACACTCACCCCACACACTGACAAGCACATACGCATACAATCACAAACTCATATACTCACACACTCACATAGACAACATACTCACACACACAACATACACACACATTCACGTACACACATACTCACACACATACTCTCACATTTATATACTCACAAACACACACACATACTCTCACACACAATCGCGCACACAACACACACACACATTCACGTGCACACATACTCACAAACACACACACATACTCTCACACACAATCGCACACATCACACACACACATACACACACACGCACACACAACACACACACACATTTTCGTGCACACATACAAACACACACACACATGCTCTCACACGCAATCGCACACACAACGCACACACAACGCACACACACACACATTCACGTGCACACATACTCACAAACACACATACACTCACACACTTATATACTCACAAACACACACACATACTCTCACACACAACCGCACAGGCAACACACACACACATTCACGTGCACACATACTCACAAACGCACATACACTCACACACTTATATACTCACAAACACACACATGCTCTCACACACAACACACAAACACACATTCACGTGCACACATACTCACAAGCACACACATACTCTCACACACAATCGCACACACAACACACACACATTCACGTGCACACATACTCACAAACACACTTACACTCACACACTTACATACTCACAAAAACACACACACACATACTCTCACACACAATCGCACACAACACACACACGCACACATACGCACACACACACAACACACGCAACAAAACAAAAACACATTATATAAGAGCAATTGTCTCCTTGTCTGCCATCTCTTATATTACCTCTTGCAAAGCAACTCTTGACAGTGACAGCTGAATGGGTGAAAAATGGCCGAGTTATGTGTGAAGGACGATAATCGGGATGCAGATGTAGGATTTACAGTTTTTAGTGTACTAAAAACTCGTAAAACACTGCTGATGAATAGATTCTGAGACAGCAGTTGGCCACTCTCTAACGCTCATTCAACCTACCTACACAACTGGCAACGTCTTACTTGCCGGACCACTAAGCAAACTGATACACAAACTAGTCACTGCACCATTTCTTTATTTTCTGAAAGACATTCGCCATAAATTGCTGAGTCCTGAAGTCTTTCTCGTTATTATGTTCATTTTGCTTTTGATTTTTGTTGTTGTAGTAATTATTATTATTATTATTATTATTATTATTATTATTATTATTATTATTGTTATTGTTATTGTTATTATTATTTTGTCTCTCTGTAATCTTTATTGATGTTGTTTTTAGCTCGGAACAATGACAAGAGGAAGAGAAAGTGAGGGAGAGAGAGAGAGAGAGAGAGAAAGGAGAAGGGAGAGAAAAAGAGAGAGAGCGTGAAAGAAAGGGAATGAGAGAGAAAGAGAAAAGAGAACGAGGGGAATGAAGAAGCAAGTAAGAAATAAATTAGAAATGGTGTGTGCTGTACTCAAGAGAGTATATATATGTATATATATATATATATATATATATATATATATATATATATATATATATACATAAATGCATACATTTATATATATACGTACATGCATACATTTATAAATATATACGCATATGCACATACTAATGTATATGTGTGTGCATGTGTGTATGTGGGAGTGTATTTATGTGTGTAATATGCAGCTGGTTTATGCATATATAAGCTTATGTGTGTACTCCTGTTTGTGTGCGCGTTTGTGTGTTGCCGTATATGTGTATGACAAGTACATATGCTTATCTATGCATATCTAACAGTCTATCTATCTATCTATTATCTATCTATCTATCTATCTATCTATCTATCTATCTATCTATCTGTCTATCTGTATATCTCACTCTCTGTCTCTCTGTATATATATATATATATATATATATATATAATATATATATATATATATATATATAATATATATATATATACATACATACATACATACATACATACATACATACATACATACATACATACATACATTCATACATACATATATGTGTGTGTGTGCGTCAAAGGGGACAACAAACATTTAGGCGAGGCAAACATTTCAAGCCGTATGCAATATTATTATTGAAAAAAAAAATTGGAAGTCTTACAGCTGTTTCTGGGGTATCCCTGAGTATGGGATATTCCGCCATCAGAAATAAATAGGGAAAAATTGGGAAAATGAGAATGGTGTATATTAATGAGAGGGCGACATAGAGGAATGGAGTAAAAGAATAAGGAGCCGGGGAGAAAGAGGCAAAAAAGGAAGCATAAAAGTTCATAGTTCGACTTTTCGAAGTTGTAGAAGCAAGAGCATAAGTCCTTAGGTGCAATCCTGCGTAGATCCATGAGGGTTAAAATCCTGACACAGTAGACATCCAGAGAAAAACGACGTGAACAGAATCACCCAAGGACTTATGCTCTTGTTTCTACACTAGCGGAAATTTGAACTATGAATTTTAGCTTCTTTTTTCTTCTTTCTCTCCATCTCTTTATTCTTTTACTTCATTCCTCTATATCGTCATCTCATTAATTTATACCATTTTCATTTTCCCTATTTTTTTCCCTAGTTGTCTCTGATGACGGAATATCCCATACTCGGGGATATCCCAGAAACAGCTGTAAGAATTTGAATTTTTTTCCAATAATAATAATGTATCAATTTTTTCTTAAATATTTGCTCTCCAATCCCATAGCGCTTCTTTCACAAACATATAGCCAAATGCAAAATAAAACGTCAAAATTAGAAGCAATAGCTGCCAAACTAGGATTGAAAGTCAACCGCGACAAATCAAACATTATGCGCGTTAATGAAGAAAACAGCGAACGTATTAAACTAAAAACCGGTGAACTAGAGGATGTAGCCGAGTTTACGTATTTAGGTAGTAAGATAACGTTTTCAGGCGGCACCGCTGAAGATATTAAGACAAGATAGTAAGGCAAGGACCGCTTTTCACCTGTTCAAAAAAGTATGGTGTGCAAGTGTAATTTCAACAATGAACAAAATAAGAATTTTTAACACTAACGTAAAAGCGGTGTTATTGTATGGGGCTGAGACATGGCGAACAACACTCGTAAGTCAAATAAGCAAATACAATCATTCATTAACAGATGCTTGCATAGTATACTTAAAATTAGATGGCCCGAACACATAAGCAATATGGAACTATGGCAAAGAACAAATGAAGTTTCGATTAGGGAGCAAATATTTAAGAAAAAGTGGAAGTGGATTGGTAGCACAATTAGAAAAGACGCACCAAATGTAGCGAAAAGTGCTTTACAGTGGAATCCGGGTGGATATAGAAAGAAAGGTAGGCCTAAGAACTCGTGGTGTAGATCAACATAAAAGGAACTAGAGAAAGGGGAACATTTATGGCAGAGTATAAGTATAGAAGCGAAAAATTATGCGACATGGAATTCAATTATAAGTGGCCTATACTCCGCACTGGAGAGTTAAAGGCAGGAAAAAATTATTGTATATGATTTAAGATGTTTGCCTTAATGTTTGTTGTCCTCCTTATCAATTATATATCCGCTGCATCAGAAATCTACAATGGCTCCATAACTACCATCTCGGCTATAACCTTGGAGTCCCAGCAATCCATTACAGCACTTACCAAGGGTACCTAATCGTTTACATCACCCGTATCTCCCATACTCGTGTGTTTACGTCCTCGTAACTTGAAGATTGAAGTAGCTCATGTATAACTCCAGTGTACATTAAATGATTCATGCGCGCGTAAAATCTTATTTAACACCTTCGAGCACACGCGAACGGAAGTAGACCTATCACATTTTCTCCCAGTTCGGGAGTAAATTCCCCTCGTAAACAACATGTATGAAAAATACATTGGGCTGTGAAAATTCATCAAAGCATCGTAAGACACATGAGTATCTTTTTTCGTATCATCAACTATAACCATTAAATTTGTTTTTTCACATCCCTAAAAGAACAAATCGTTCTTTTGTATTTGAGCAGCAAACGATGCGATTGCTGATGTGCCTAAGGCTTGATCAAGCTAGAATTAAATAAAGTCTCACTGAGCAGCGTTGAATAAAATATATACATGAAACGTCATATTTAACACGTCCCATCGCACTTGTATGTGGGAAGACCTTTCGCTACTGAAAGACCGTCGCTTCTAGACGACTTCTGTATAAGCATGCTAATCCGCGTGACTTTATGTATTTAATTCTGAATTAATCTCAAAATCCGATGACGTCGTTCATATCCTAATCTATTTTCACACATGTCTCATCGGTGGAGAATTTTCTCTCGTGACTATTTCTGCACCAGAAGGTGTTCCCACCTCCTAGAGTACTCGAACGTGTTAACTATGACTTTACCCGTATATATTTTATAAATATCATTATAAATTAAGGTGCTTATTTAGTAATTTACAACCAAAAGGTAACAATTATAGTCGTCACTATAGTGACGGCGGGTGCTAATCAGCACCACAATTGCTAGAAATAAGAGTCAAAGCAACTCTTAGCCACGAGTGAACACTTTTCTCATGACTGACAGGAGACAAGCTCCCTACGGCAAGCGATATAGAGTCATAGCGCTGATTTCAGACTTGATTAATCTTCATCGGTGCCCCGTTGTTCCGTCGCCGTCACATTACCGATGTCACATGCTTAACGAATGTTTTATTTCTGCTTATATTAGCTACGGAATTCAGCCAGGGAGACGATTCGGTCAGGGTGAGAAGCGGATATCGATGTTTTGCTGTTAATTTAGCTCATCGCATACTTAGCGCATACTTGAGCGACCGAGTCACCGCGAAGTGAATTTGAATCGCTAGCCTGAGGTAAATATGAAGTTAGAGTAAAATTTATCTGTCGAAGTGCATTAGCGCCGCATAAGTGAAACAACATAAAATTTCAAATTAGAAGCAACTCTGATAATGCGAACATATGCTTAACGTATATGTTTTGTTCATGTGCTTATTAAGCTGTGGGAGTTATACAGGAAAACGTCCCTCTAGGACGTTGAATGTTAAAAATCCCACTGAATATCTCAAACCAAACGAAACGAATCGTCCCGTGGATGAGCGAAAACGGTGGATATCGATATTTTGCTGTTATTTCAGTGAAAAAAAATTATAAATTAGCTATTCGATACATGCTTGTGTGTGTGTGTGTGTGTGTGTGTACGTGCGTCTGTGTGTGTATGTGCGCGTGTGCATGCACACACACAAACACGCACGTGCACACACGCACGCACACATAAACACAATGATATAGTCCGCTGAAGATAAAATATCGTAACTTCAAGTTCCATGTTCAGTTTATCTTATGTAACCATCAAACTAGAAACTCGATCATTTTATGTGTAACATTACTGTTGCGTAAAGTTTTTGTTATTCCATTTTGGGTTTAAAAAAGATCTAAGTTACATAACTCAATGTATATAAATATTATTGGTGGGGATTTATTTCCCTTGTGTCGTAGTAAGTAGACCTGTTAATAAAGAAATACATACAAAGAAAAACTTCAACTATGTATTAAGGTGGATGACTTGAGATCTATAAGAAAGGAAGGGAAAGAATAAAAGAATAAAAATATAAGGTATCAACGAGTGTAATTCTCTATCTAATTTTGGTATTAGGCCAGCAATTTTGAGAGAGGAATAAGTTCATTACACTGACTTCAGGACTTGTACTTTATTTTATCGACCCCGATAGGATGAATGCAAAGTTGAGTCTGGTAGTTAGAATTTGAACTCATAACGTTAAAAATCGGAATGAATATCAGAAAGCAATTTTTCCGATTCTGTAATCATTCTGCCATGTCGCCGCCCTAAATTGTAATGAAATCATGTGTTAATAGGTTAGTGCACGTTACTCCATAAGGGTTATAAGGCCGGTTTCCCGATTTTTCTCTTGCTGCGCAGATATTTTTTTCTTGGGCGAGACGCAGGTCCGTCGGAAGATTACTTATTCTTTCCAGCTGAGTGGACTGGAACCACGCGAAACGAAGTGTTTTGCTCGAGAACACAACGCATCACCCGGCCCAGGAATTGAAACCATAATCTTGCCATCATGAGTCCCACACCATCACCGCTTAGCCATGCGCCTTAATGTGTTAATTAAGGAGTTAAAATTGAATTGGGAAATATTGAGTGAATGGTTCTATAAAATCTTGACGTATTCATTTTATTGTATAGAATTGATCGTGGAAAGACAGCTTTGAAAATCTATTTATTCAAATTCCATCACCTTCAGCTTCACCCTTACTCACCTTCTTTCGTGTTATTTTCATTCATCTTGTTTCTTTATGATAAGACTTACAGTTTCCTTTTCGTTTGCACACTTCCGTCTAATAAACGCCACTTGGTATTTGTTCCGACTGTCTCTGCTCTAAGTTCAGGTCCCGCTTAGGTCACTTTTGCGTTACATCCTTTCCGGCTCGGCAAAAATGTACCAATCAATGGCAATAGATTAGCAAAACTGATTAACAGGACTTATAATTTTTTGAAGCCTAGTACTTATTCTAGCAGTCCCTTTCACACAACCGCTAAGCTACGGGGAGATAAACACACGACCACCGGTTGTCAAACAATGGTGGGGGACAAACACAGACATAAAAACACACACACAGCGGCATGTATATATTTTTATATATATGCAACGGGCGTCTTTTAGTTTCTGTCTACCAAATCCATTCGCAAGGCTTTGGTCGGTCCGAGGCTGTTGTAGAAGAAACTAGCCCAAAATACCACGCAGTGAAACTGAACCCGGAACCAGGTGGGTGAGAAGCAAGCTTTTTACCACACAGCCACTCCCGCACCTTTAAGATTTGTTATCAACCAAATACCATTTCTCTTTTTACTGGCAATATCAAATATAACATCTATCACACTCCATAAACATACTACACATGTACAAAGCAAAACTGCTAAAAACGACAACTCCTCCACAGCACACATAGGAAACATAGCTTGGTGCATGAGAGCAGCGGCCTGAAGTCAAATTACGTGGTTTAGAGAAACAAAAGAATTAGCCTTTCTAGAACTTTTGGATGTGTTTGCGCCAGAGATCATGGTAGAATTTGAACTCATAAGTACATATATTATATTGTGTGTATATGTTTTATTGATTTGCCTGTACGGCTGATAACTCGCTTGCCACTGTGGTGGTATTTTAATAATACCATCCCTTCTTTTATATATATATATATATATCATATATTGATCATTCATTTTTATACTTTTTGAGATCTAATTAAGTTTTATAAAAATATATTTTATTTGTTATTTATGTTTTGGTTTATGTCTATCACTGTTTGAGTTGCATAATAGTGGTTTTATCTCTAATTTATATATAAATATATATATATATATATATATATTTGTGCGTGTGCGTGTGTTTCTGTATTTGTCCGTCCCCCTGCCATCGCTTGACAACCGATGGTGGTGTGTTTATGTACCCGTAATTTAGCGGTTCGGCAAAACAGACCGATTGAACAAGTACTAGGCTTACATGTATGTATTTGTTTGTGTATGTTCTCTTTCTCTTTTTAATATAGAGTGGCCACCTACTTGGTAGTAAGGTAGTAAGGTAGTAAGAAAAGTATCTTGTTATAACCATCATGCTTTAAATCTTAAGGTGTTGCGGGTTTTTATATTCCCAGATATTTATGTATGTAAGTCATTATTCAGTTTTATTTCAAGATTTCTTGTCCAAAGAGAAAGAACTAGTTTCAAAACTAGATCCAAGTCTCCTTCATTAGAATTTCAACAACCTCAACCGGGTATTTTTCTATGTATGTTTCATTTTGTGTACATATTCTCATGTAAATAGTTGCATGTCTAGACATGCTCATATAAACTTCAGGAAAGTTTTACAGAATTATACAATTCCGGTGATGGCTTGGATCTGTAGTCTTCTAATCGGCTTTCTCCTAGTTTCTCAAGGTTGGTATTTAGGCAGTGCCCCAATAATTACAGGTATAAGACTGAACTTATAATCTGGATAGTGTAGCTGTAGATTTCTCAATAGTTCAGCGTAGGTATTTTCTTTATGTATGTATGTATGTATGTATGTATGTATGTATGTATGTATGTATGTATGTATGTATGTATGTATGTATGTATGTAGGGAGGTAGGTAGGTAGGTAGATAGGTAGACATATGTATGTGCAAAATATTATGTAACTAGGCATTGTTTCTGTTGCTTTTGAAACACTGAGTAAGCCCTGATCTAATAGACATGATCGAATGTGTTCCAGGCATAACCATCCCGCTTTTTGTTTTATCAGCTACGACTACATTATCGTACTTCACTTAAGGAAGATTTGGTGCTAATTTGAAGCATGTCGGGTGATCACCCTGATATTGGTTCGACTAATCTTATCTTTAAAATTTCAGGCACACATTTATCAAACAAAATCATAATGAAAAGCGTTCCAACTGTGACCATCCAATTTTTTTTTACCAGACATTGGTGCATCTAGGAAGTCATCCAATATCCATTGTCTTTCCGTAAGACGGTAAGGTATGTTTTGAGGGATATTTGGTTACTATTTTTACGAGCTGTGGCGCCAAAGGAGGTTCCTACATTGATTCGTCTCTTGAATATCTGTGAGTGTAACAGCTGACACATGAGTAGGCCTCAAATGCAGGGTTCTTTCGAGTGCTTGTATGCGCGTGCGAATGGATATATTAGTGAGTGGCTGTGTGTATACATGTATAAACGTGTGCGTATATATGTGTGTGCACATGCTGTAGTGTAAATTGGTGTATTGGTGTTTTTGTATGTGGTTGTGTGTTTGTGTACATATGAGTAAGAATCTTTGGAGTTTTTGTGCGCCTATTCGTTTGAGCATGTGAGCATGATTGAATAAATATGCAAGCTTCTATATATGTATGTATATATGTATGTATGTATGTATGTATGTATGTATGTATGTATGTATGTGTCTGCATGTATGTGTTCGTATGTATATGTATGTGCGTGCATGTAAAGTGTGCAGATGCGAATGTACGAATGTATTTCTGTTTGTATTCATGCATGTATGAATGCATGCGTTTGTGTTATGTCATGTATGTATGTATGTATGTATGTATGTATGTATGTATGTATGTATGTATGTGTATGTATGTATGTATTATGTATGTATGTATGTATTATGTATGTATGTATATGTATGTGCGTGCATGTAAAGTGTGCAGATGCGAATGTACGAATGTATTTCTGTTTGTATTCATGCATGTATGAATGCATGCGTTTGTGTTATGTCATGTATGTATGTATGTATGTATGTATGTATGTATGTATGTATGTATGTATGTATGTATATGTGTATGTGTGTATGGATGTTTGTGCATGTGTATATATGTACTTTTGTATGAATGCCTCCTATTGATAAATATACATATGCATATATACATGTGTGTGTGTCTGCATGCGTAGACATACATACATTCATACTTATTTATGTGTATGTGTTTGTGTACGTATATATGTGTGTATGCATGCCGAGCAAGACTGACTTTTATGCTGATTGGAACACAATGGAAATTTATTAGTTATTCGTTAAACGGTGATAATGTTTGTCTGCAACAGTGTCGTCTGTCATCAGCAATTAATCACATGTGTTGTGAGAACGGAGGCTTAGTTGAAGAGATGTGGTTGTTGGAGAGGAGTTTTGTAAAGATGGCGGCCAACCTCTTCCAACCTTTTCTTTCGACTGCAATTACAACCGAGACAAACGACTATAAAAAGGCAGATGACAGCCACAATGAATTTTAGCAAACATTTATTTCTTCTCTCTTTCTTATATTCTTTTGTTCCGACTTTTATTTATTCATTTACTTATTTATTTAATTTTGAAAAATTTCTTCTCTTTACTCTTCTACATTTATCCTGTCCCCCACCACCTCCATTTTTACAGTATTTTCTCGCTCATTCATTCCTTCCGACTACACATACAATTTGCTATTGCTACGTTCATTAACGCTTGCCATAACATTTTGGTATCCCATTCTTTCTTCACCTTTCCCACCGCATTCCACTCATTCATTCTCCTCTCCCTCACCACAATTTTCTACATTTCCAATGGTCAACCATTTTCTCACGGCAACCTACACTGTTACATCTCTCCATAACGAATTTCTCACTGTTTATTGTTCTTACCCAACCCTCTTTACGTTCTACTCTATTCCCGCAGCAATTTGATCGTACGTTATTTTAAGGACAGTAATTTCTCTGTTTCCTACAATTTATTTCATTAATTGAAATCCCTTACAATAACAGCTTTTAATCCTTAGCTTTTCTACATTCTGTTGCTTGTTCGTTTTCTTCCCAATCAATTCCTCGTTTATTTTATTTATCTACCATTACAGTATGCTTCGTTTGCTCTATCCAGATGACGTCCACGATGATTTCCTTCGTGTAATTTCTCCATCCCACATTAATTATTACAT
>NW_021833662.1:42500-47500 GCF_006345805.1 Octopus sinensis
GATCAACCTGTTTATAATAAAATATTTTAATCTTCAAGAATGCTTTTTAGTAGAAGTTTATACATTCTAGTTTCAACTTGCTAACTTTGATTACAGGGATCCTAAGTTTCTTCCAGCTTTCTTGGTAAAAGCACAGCCAAAGTAAATTTGACAGCAAATGTTCACCAAAAGGCTTTTGACAGTTTCTGGTACTCATGAAACCCAAACAAAATCATAGAACAATATTGAGAGCATTTGTATATTACCAGTACCAGTAATACATTATAATTTTGATGTAACCCATTAGTTGAATGGAGAAATAAAAACTTTTTCGTTGCTTTCAAGGATTCCCTAGACTCTCTGTCCTCATCAAATTCCATTATTATGAATTTGAATTGGGAGCTTGAAGTTGTAATGAATCTTTCATTAGCTGATTACACAATCATGGACATCAGCCCTATGGATGCATTGCAGTTACTCTCTTGATAGAGCTTGATGATCCTGACTGTTGATATTGTAGAATTCCTCCGCTTAGCATCAATATAAGAAGTGTCGTTGGCTCAGACGAGGTCTTCCACTGCCTCTTCACAATCCACATTGCTGCAGTCTCACGACTTCGCCGTATCCCTGACAGGGTGATTGAACAGGTGTTATGCTTTGCCAAACAGAAGCCCGTAACTATGCAGGGCACATTCGCCACTCCGTGAAGTATTTTCAAATACTCCCGCACCCGTCTCTTGGGTATGCAGTTATAGATGAAATTATAATTAACAGGAATTTACGAACAGCATTTAGAATTCATTAACTCAAGAGTAGTAAGTAGAAAAGAGTGCAGAAAGTAGACATTGACCGTCTATATTCACTAGAGTAGAACATTTAAGATAGAATATTCTACATAGTCACTTACCTTCCAAGAAATAGTAGCCAAGTTCCTTCAAATCACATCCTATTGTTTATTAAACGAAGGGCGCATTGTTCAAGATAGCCCTAGAAACACCGACATGCTGGCCACGGATGAAATACATTTGAGCATAGGTCTGCTCACCCACATCCAGTATGTGGCTAAATATAACAGAAGGAATAGGAAAAGCAAGTTTTAATATTCATGGAATTTGATAGAAAAAAAGAGGTAACAGTAAGAAATTCATGCATGAGATATAAGATGAAAGGAACAAAAAGAAAAACTGGAAAAAAATGTGTTAAAGAGAAAGCAAGAAAGCAATTCATAGCAACCGACACACACGCACACACACACACACACACACACACACACACACACACACACACACACACACAGAGGCGGATGCCAACTATAATTCTTCTGTAGATTTCAAGTTCCTTTCCATAAACTTAACTACCATAACGCTACCACCACGGCATCCTAAAAGCACTTTCTCTCGCAGGAATCTCAGATAAGATTAAAAAAAATTAAATAATACATTGATAGTTGTAGCATCAATAGTTTTGTTAGTCACAAACACAATACTCGGTTACCCACCACCAATATATTAACTGTTGCATTTCCCTGTGGCCAACACCAGACTCTACAGATGTAACTACTAGCCAACGAAAGAACCTTTTGCAGGTTGTTCGAACTGCTAGAAATATAACAGCAAAATCTCTCTGAAATCAAACAAGAGCATCTTTGAGAAAGAAGACTAATTGAGATTAAATGACAACAGCAGTAACAGATGTAAAGAAACCGATTTCATATGAGACAGAGAACAATATCGACACATTTCTCACGAGAAATTGAAATATATCATGGTGTGAGCATATGACCAAGATTTACGGAGACATTCCAGTTTTCTCTACAATTGTTGCCAGTGTAAAATAGGCACCGCTAGCCACTGATATTGTACTGAATAACGGACATACCAAATGTTAAACTTTGCGGAGTTACGCACCCTAAAAGCAGGCGAAGAACAACTTCAAGTACATTGATGCTATTGGCAGTGACGCATCATGAAATTAAAAACCTTCCAAAGCGTAATAGCGACATTTCCATTGCAGCCGCTTGAAGCAGAAGAGTATAACACCTCTACACTTTAACATTGCATCTTACACTATTCACCATTGTATATTAGCATTGGATAGATATAAACGTATTAGTAGAGTAACAAATTTTACTGGGTGCAACTAGTTGTTGGCCAGGTGTCAACATTCCATGGAAGTCCTTGATCAGGTTTGACTTTGGGCTATACAAAAATAACAGTAACAGCAATCTTCAATTATACTATGTCTTCATGAACGATAGATGATGCATCAATGTATGGCAAATGTGGAGTACTTCTTTCAGCTAACAATAGAGAACTGTCAGACAGTTGGTTCCTACGGCGGCAATGTCTCATGAAAATATTTTTACTGAGAAGTTAATAAGAAAACTCAAAAAGTTTCAGAAAACGGTGGAAAAACAATACTTGAATGTACTCAATCTTTCTCATTTTTTTTAACTTTCAAGGTTTTTCGGACAAAGATATATTGGTAAAAAAATGACCCAACGTAGTCGTTAAGGATTATCAAAATGAAAATAAAAAACAATAAAAATAACAGCAACAACAACAACAATAAATAACAAAAAATACCCAAATTGATTGATAAGCCATATCTTTCAAATAGAAATATATCAATCATATAAATTGAAACAAGTCCAAATATGAAACCAGAAATAACAGATACAATACATCAGTGATATGAGGTATCGACATAAATGCTGTCCCTAATAGTAACGGGAGCTTCGGATCAGAAAAAAAATGAAATAAAAAGTAAAATACCGCACTACACTCATTTACAAACACACACACACACACACACACACACACACACACACACATACACGCACAAACACACACACACACACATATATACATACACACAAATGAATGAAGTGCAAAATAATCTAGCTACCGTGTAATTTTATAACCTTTGAACTGTAGAAAGTAGATATTACATGGATTGTTTTCAGGAGAGAAACCAAGGCACAAACAAACTATATTCACAATCACTGTTTCTGTATCAAATCTGTTCACTTACTTTCCCTCCCTCTCTCTCACTGTCTTTCCTCTTTCCAACCCTCTTCCACCCTCCCTCTATCACTTATACACTTTCTTTTTCATGTGCATCTTTTTTCCTTCTATATTTCTGTTCCGTGCTGTGTTACACGTTGGACGTCCCTAGACGTTTCCAGTTAACATACCAGTTTTTGGGGGGGTTTTTTCTCAATGAGAAGAAGCTGCTATCTAATCACTCCGCGATTCTTTGTTTTTGGAGGAAGGAACTCTGTAAGTGGTGTGTCATGAGACTTCTCACAGCACAACGCGCGGGAATCTGAGAGAGAGAGAAAGAGGAAAAGCACCTAAATAAAGGGAAAAGAAAATAGGGAAAGGTAGGGAGCGAGAAGAATACACTTCATTTATCGAAAAGAAGCAATATAAGGCAAAGGTGAACTCAATGGGATTTCAGTTCGGAGCGTACTTTTACATCTGTGTGTGTGCGCGCGCGTGCTTGTATCCATGCGTATGTGTTTGTATTTGTGTATGTGTGAACATATCCTGGTTGAACTGGGATACATCATCAGTGACGTCACCTTGAATCATCAGGCGTTTTAAGTTCTTAGACTTTCCCTACCCTAGCGATCCAGCCAGATGCTGACCATCCCGTGAGAAAACCGAATAGTCTTCTCCTTTGGCGTCCCTAAAAGACCCAATCAGTCGAGACATTTTAAGAGAGAACGTTTTGCAAAGTTTCTATTGTGAGTTACGTACTTTCCAGCCTTGTTTTCTCTCTCATCCTTTCTCTAATTCTTTTTTGCTCCCCTTCACCATTTCTATCTGTTTGTTTACCTGTCTGTCTGTCTGTCTCTCTCTCTCTCTCTCCCTCTCTCCCTCTTCCTCCTTTACCCGAGCTCATTGCTCACACGTGACCATCGTCCACCTTTCCTTTCCTCAAGTGATCATCTTTCTTTTCATTCAGTCTGTTGTGCAGTCCAGACGCATTCCTATCTTTTCTCTTATCAAAGAATCTTCTTCCAGCGTTCGCTACCTTACCTCGTCTGAGCCTAACGGCCCTTTTTGTTTGCATTCGCTTCCTTTGGTTTGTTGTATGTCGTGTTTTTGTTACCAAATTTGACCCTCCGCAAATGCCAAATTTTATTTTGGTTCTCGGGAGCAACAGCCTTCAAAGTCTTATCCTATCATTCATTGTTCGAAATAAGGAGTAGACGGATAGTCGACAACTGATGAAGGGTCGTGTTTTATGTTACTTGTCTTGTTTTCCATATTTCTCTCGCTTTTTTACGTACCCAACGTTTTTTTTTCGTATTTCCTGCTGGTTACGTTTTGTAATGCCCTGTATCCATATGCATACCTATATACATATGTCTGTACATATGTGTGTGTATATATGTATATATATTATTTATATTATTATTTGATTGAACGCCACGCATCCATTTCCAAGTAAGTTTTATCTTTATATACATATATATATATACATTTATCTATCTATCTATCTATCTATCTATCTATCTATCTATCTATCTATCTATCTATCTATCTATCTATCTATCTATCTATCTATCTATCTATCTATCTATCCATCATCTATCTATCTATCTATCTATCTCTCTCTATATATATACATATAAAAAATATATATGTACATATACATACTACATACATACATTACATGCATACACACACACGACACACACACACACACACACACACACACCACACACACACACACACACACACATTATATATATATAATATAATTTTAAAATAGGAAAAATCTTTATAAGAATTTATCAAGTAGTTAGCGTGAAAAACCTCATAAGAGAAAAAGCCATGAAATTTTCTCTGAAATATATACATTCATATTATATAGAGGACATTACTTACTATACATAAATGCCACACACTAGAAGGACTTTTAAAGTCAAAACTAGTTTGACTTTAAGAGTCCCTTCTAGCGTGTGGCATTTATGTATAGCATTCCCTCCTAATCAATATATATAAGAT
>NW_021833663.1:0-7500 GCF_006345805.1 Octopus sinensis
TCTCTTCATATAGCTGCTTTAGCCCTTCTCTTTCCTCCTCCTTCGCATCCCTCCATCTGGTTCTGAGTTTTTCTTCTCTTCTCGAATCTTTGCGATCCGTCTTTCTCTCCTCGATGATCCACTCTTTGCCGTTGATTCTACCTTCCCTGTTGTTTCCAGTCCAAATCTTTTCTCTCCTTCCTGGTAGATTGTATTAACCAGGTTTTCGAGCTTTTGTTCGTCGTCGCCTTTGAATTTGGTGGTCATTCTTGCTACCTCGTCGTCGAATTTTTTATAGCTCGCTGCGTCATTTGCTTTCGGCCACTTAACCTTTGTCTTCTTCACGCCTATCAGTCTTTTTGACTATTCCGATTCAACTGTGGAATGAACCTCGCTGTGGTTATTTTCCGGGGGGTTTTGGCCACACGTCTTATGGTTTATCAACCAACGTTGTTGAATTACTTTCTTCTCACACACCTTCCCTTGGTGGATTCTCAGCCCGATGTAACTAGCAAACACCTTTCCGCAGCAGCTGAACTCCTCATCTACCATTCCTATACCGTTTCCTTTCCCATTGTCTATTTCCGGTCCAAGTCCATTTCGTTTTTTCCCGTCCCTATTTGATCCTTTGTTATCCCCCCGTGGTCCGGGATCATGGGGCCATGATTTCCCATGTTTTTTTTGTTGCAATTTTTTCCCGGATCCGGCTGCAAGCCCATTTCATCCTTCGTTACGCTGTCGTACTGTCAAATATGCTGTTAGTAAAGTACCTAAATTCTTAATACATAAATGTTGCTAATTGCAATGCAATTAACTTATTTATTGTATCAATTCCACATTTGAGTGGTGGAGCAGCTGTTTCAGTACCCAGTCATAGTGTTGTAAGAATGTATATATTTCAATAATTTATATTATGATATTTATAATTTGTATTCTTATCTTATATGTATTGAATTATAATGTATATATGTATGCTATTAAGGCGCTTTTTTGTTAAATGAATAAATAATATCCGAAAGCTGTTTCTCCAATTTGGTAACGAACCACATGGTTCCGGGTTCAGGCCCACTGCGTGGCATCTTGGAGATGTATCTTCTACTATAGCCTCAGGCTGACCAAAGGCCTGTGAGTGGATTTGGAATACGAAACTGAGAGAAGCCCATCCTATATATATATATATATATATAGTTACGCATATTTGCCATTTGAATATGGGGAACCCCTAAGGGTGGATGCTACTGTAGTTTGTAGCCTCAGGAAGATATCTCCTCCTGCTGGCTATAGACACACTATCTGTGCCCTCTCAGTATTTGTGAAGGGAAGTCACCCTCCCCGTCTTCAACTCATGATACACACGGACTCGAGTTTCAAGGTGTTTACCTATCATCAGCGTGTGAACACCTTGAAACTCGAGTCCGTGTGTATCATGAGTTGAAGACGGGGAGGATGACTTCCCTTCACAAATACTGAGAGGGCACAGATAGTGTATCTATAGCCAGCTGGAGGAGATATATTCCTGGGGCTACAATCTACAGTAGCATCCACCCTTAGGGGTTAGCCATATTCAAATGGCAAATATGCGTCACGATGTGTTACCGCTACTGTTTATAACTCGCTCTGAGATTTATCATTGTTTGACTTCACTTTTTCAATATCAGTGTCAATCGACACTGGAAAAAGTATATGTATTTGTGAAGGGAGCTGACTTCTCGTCGACAACCATGATTGTCACACGCTGATGATAGGTAAACACCTTGAAACTCGAGTCCGTGTGTATCATGAGTTGAAGACGGGGAGGATGACGTCCCTTCACAAATACTGAGAAGGCACAGATAGTGTGTCTATAGCCAGCTGGAGGAGATATCTTCCTGGGGCTACAAACTACAGTAGCATCCACCTTAGGGGTTAGCCATATTCAAATGGCAAATATGCTTCACTATGTGCTACCGCTACTGTTTATAACTCGCTCTGAGATTATCATTATATATATATATATATATATATATATATGTGTGTGTGTGTGTGTGTGTGTGTGTGTGATAGTAGATTAGTAGATTGATTGCATATTTAATATCATTATTTCATCAGAGCTTTCTTCGTCCAACAAATGCCGATATGGGAATTTTTCGAATCAGCATGTACACAATATGTTAAAATTTAATTAAAATTATCAACCTTTCTTTAAGTTAAACGGAAGCAAAATCGAGGGGCACACATGTGTAGGAATACCATATGGGCATTCGATACAGTGTATATACGTACGTGCCAAGAAACAGTTTGTGTGAGATTTGGCTGCTTTTTCTAGCATGTGGGTATCCTGTTTGAAGTCTGTAGAATCGGGAGGTAAGAGGGTTGATGCAGATTTTATTTTTTGACATTTTGAAAATTTCCATTTTACAAACAATTATTTTTTTCAGAATCAGTTTCTCAGTTTTTTATATCACCTATTTTGTCAAAATAAAATTCTGGAGAAAGAGAAAAACGAAGAAAGAGAGGGCGCAATTGAAAATTTTGAAATTGCGATTTTTCTGAATTTTTTTCGTTTGTGGAATCGCTATCTCCATAACCTAAAACATGGTTCTCCGTAAAAAATCACACAAATGTGAGAGTGGTGGGTTAAGTCTCCAACATGTGTACCTCACTTCACCTCCAGGGTGACCAGGAGAACGAAATATCTTGTAGCAGTGTAGGAGGAGAGAAATGCTTGTCATTCCACTCATCCAGGTTTCTCTAACTACTACCATATCCAAATTAGGCGTCCTGAGGTCATCGAGGAAAAGCCCTTGTTTCCAATTCGACGTCAGGTTGCAAACATTTACATTGAGTGTAAACATGAAAAAAAAAGTTGGTCTACCTTCGGTTGGAGATGGGCGTTAACCCCTCACGTTCCATTTATTTCGGAGCTTGTGAAGTCTCTATGTGTGTGTTTGTGTGTGTATGTGAGTGTGAGTGTTCATGTTTATGTGTGTCCTTATCCTACGATCGCAGGCTGGCACGGCGTTGCTTTGTTTATGTCTCTATAAAGAAACGTTCAGCAAGAATAAGAAGACATTACAAATAAATAAACAGGTCCAGTGTACCTGACAGAAACTCATCAAGGCAGTGCTCCAGCATGGCCACAATCCATTGAATGAAAGAAATCCAGGGTAAAGAGTAAACTGCTACAAACTTCGATGTAAGGATATAGAGCTTCTTACTGTTTCCTCCACCGACTATGCTTTTCTCTCTCCCTACCTCTCTCTCACAAGCACACACACACACACACACACGCACACATTCACACACACACACACACATACAAACACGCACACGCACATACACAGACACACTCTTTCACACACACATTCACACACACACACATTCACACACACAAACACACACACACAAACACACACATACACACGCAAACACACACACACACATTCACCTGCGCGCGCGCGCACCCACACTGACACACACATAAAGCCATACACAAACAGACACAAGGAAAGAAGCACAGACACACACAGAAATATCAATAGTAACATTAACATGGATATTTTATTTCAAGGGAGGCTACTCTAATTTATACGATCTATATTTAAGAGTTACCTCCCTTAAAACTATATTATAATGCTTGTTATCTACGTTAAATATAAATATATATACATAAGAACGACCCGTCGGTTACGACGACGAGTGTCCCAGCTGATATGATCAACAGAACAGCCTGCTTGTGAAATTAACGTGCAAGTGGCTGAGCACTCCACAGACACGTGTACCCCTAACGTAGTTCTCAGGGAGGGAGATTTAGGGTGACACAGAGTGCCACAAGGCTGGCCCCATGAATTACAGATACGACTCAGTTCTCAAGTTTTAAGGAAAAACACAGATAGACAGACAGACAGACAGACACACACACATTCTAAGTTTTATATATAGAGAGATACATCTGTAAATGTAATATGTGACATGTATTCGGTAGCCAAGATAAAACTCCGAGTTTCGGATGCCGAGGTGGAATTCCACGCCACCATCTCTTCAGTTATCCGTTGGCCGGATAACTGAAGAGATGGTGGCGTGGATTTTAGTGGAGTAATTAGTAACTGACGAAATCACTCTATCTGTCTGTCTGTCTCTCTCTCTCCCCATGCGTTTTTTTAACTTACAGTAGAATATAACGATGTTTCAAATAAAAACAAAACATATTGTATTAAGAAACCACATTTATTTCTTCGTTAATAAAAGTTAAAGATTATATTGAAAATTAGTAGTGAAAATTGGCAGTTAGAAAATATCTATAGAATTACAAACCATATGATGTTAGATTTTGTGAGTTACAGAAAATAAGAAGGTTTAAAGTACATTGCTGTTTATAAAGTGTCTAAGTTTCGTAGTGTTGTATTGATAGATAAAAATGAAGTTCTCTTTTATGCAAGCATGTTTAATGTAATATAAGAAGAAAAGAAGATTCTCAAAGACATTAATTTTTTATATTCTTAATTATGTTCTCGTCTCTGCTGTTCCAACATCTGTTTCATTATCAGAACTTGAACCTGGAAACACAATGAGAAAAAACTTCTATAAAATAAAGTAAAATAACCCGAGCCCTTATGTTTTATATATAACCCCAATTGTCATCTGCTATTTCCCCATACGTTAAACATATGAATTACAGAAGAATCATACACAATTTATATTCAAAAACATAGTTTACATTAATTACAGAAACTAGTAATGAGAATTTAATTATGAGGAATATGTTGTACAATCCTGACAATATTGGTTCAGGAATATCTTCCAGAAAAACTGGGCAAGTTGAGAAGGAAAATATGAGAAACTTCTTAGTTCTATTCTGTGGATGTATGTTTTACATATATCTATCTATGGCACAGTGAAGACTTTACGTTGTTCTGTTTATGACTGTGTTTAAATTTCATGTACAATTATCTATAGAAATATAACGAGAGAGCACTCCGTCGGTTACGACGACGAGCGTCCCAGCTGATACGATCAACGGAACAGCTTCCTCGTGAAATTAATGTGCAAGTGGCTGAGCACTCCACAGACACTTGTAACCTTAACGCAGTTCTCAGGGAGATTCAGCATGACACAGAATGTGACAAAGCCGGCCCCCTTCAAATACAGGTACAACTGATTTTTGTCAGCTGATTGGACTGAGGCAACATGGAATAAAATCTTGCTCAAGGTCGCAACGCCTCGCCAGGAATTGAACTCATGACCTTACGATGGTGAGCAAAATAACCAAACCACTAAGCCACGCGCCTTCTATCTCCCCCTCTCTCTCTCTCTCTATATATATATATACTCTTTTACTTGTTTCAGTCATTTGACTGCGGCCATGCTGGAGCACCGCCTTTAGTCGAGCAAATCGACCCCGGGACCTATTCTTTGTAAGCCCAGTACTTATACTATCGGTCTCTTTTGCCGAACCGCTAAGGGACGGGAACGTAAACACACCAGCATCGGTTGTCAAGCAATGCTAGGGGGCAAACACAGACACACAAACACACACACATACATATATATATATATGTATACATATATACGACAGGCTTCTTTCAGTTTCCGTCTACCAAATCCACTCACAAGGCATTGAGGGTGCAAGGGTTGAATTGTCGGCGTTTTATATTTTTTTCTAATTTAGCGCATTGTTGTCTTAGATTTTGTCGACTAAGCATTATAGTAGGCTCCATTTGTTATTATGACACAATTCACACAGCTAGATACTTTGGAAACGACATGTTGTTCTGCTTGGCATTCGCCCCGGAAGTTCCAGTAGTAACATGTACCCAGAGTTGTCATTCAGTCAACATCATGGTGTTTGGAGTGATCACTAGTTATGCCTCCATTTATCTTCTGGCACGGCCTCAAATATCTGTAGAAGTTAGTGACACCTTGGGTAAAAGGGGCAGTTGCTGGAAGACTCTCCATGTCTGGCAATAGGACTCTGCACCTTGCCGCACAAGCAGAACCCAGTAATGGTTGTCAGGAAATTTATGCGACCACACCACCCCTACCATCTGGCCGTCTAACGTCCCAGATTACAACCCACTTGATTATTATGTGTGGGGCGCAGCTGAGTGACGGATCAACAAAACTCCTTGTCACACCAAAGATGAACTGAAGACAGGGATTATGGCAGTATTCACCAATTTAACAAGGAGACCGTCCGGAAGAGTTGCAGGCGATCTTGAAGTCATCTGGAGACCGTCGTTGAAGCCAATGGCGGATTTGTTGAATAAATTTAGTCTTTCAAAATATTTGTATGTTTTTCTGGTGATTATCAGTTAAAATGATGTGTCAGTATTATTTTCATTTTTGCCTAATTTAGAAGATAGCTTAAACAACTCAACCTGTATGCACACACATACACACTCACACATACACACTCACACATACATATAAACATACATGCATATATACATATTTATATAAATAAGTATAAGATCGTTCATTTAGAATAAAATATCGATTTTATCAAGTTGCCAGCTTGGAAAAAATAACCTTCAAAGGTGATAATTATATGGACAGTTAAGATGGTTTTAGAGTCAGATCATAGCTGCTATTTTCAGCATGGTGGTATCTCGTAGATACCCTAATTTATAATTTACATATATATATATATATGTGTGTGTGTATATGAAAGAAAAAAGGTGTTCAGAATGCTTGATGGTTGTAAAAAATATATGTTTATTTACATATCACATATTATTCCTTCATATTAGCACTGATGAAACTACAGGAGTAGTTGAAAGCGCTAATATGAAGAAATAATATGTGATAGGTAAATAAATATATATTTTTCTAACCATCCAGCATTCCAAACACCTTTTTTCTTTCATATGTATTAAATCTGTACATCACCCCCAATACTTCTAACATATATATATATATATATATATACATACATACAGATGGTTACGATGTTGACAATGGTTTATGTTGGTGTTTGTGATTAGCCCCATTGTGACATATTGGTTTTGGTTATGGCAGTGGGAGAAATAAGAAATATAAAATTGCACTCACTCTTATTGGTTCTCATTGGTTTATAATGACGTTCGCTGTCTCTCGGTTACATGCACATGAGGAAATGGCATCTCTGGCATCTTTCTTGCATATACAGTAGAATATGAAGATAAACATTCCGAGAAGGATATTGAAGATAATGAAGAGTATGTGAAACACTCCAACTCCTTCTTCCACAGCGATGAATGCTATGACCCAAGATAACACGAACAAGAAGGTCACACTAAAGATGCCAAAAACACGCATTTTCTTTATTTCGTGTTCAGACTGCTCGTCACTTTTCTTTGAGCTACGTCGACAGACAGCGAGAAAAATCACGATAAGGTTGAAGAGGAGAATGGCCACCACAGGAGCCAGGAAAGCGGCATAGGAAGGCACCTTGGATAGCCAGCAGCTAAAAAGAGATAGGGAATTAATTATCAAAGGAAATTTAACAAATGTCCAGTTAATAAAATGAGATGATTTTGATCTGAAACAAAACGAAATATCATG
>NW_021833663.1:12500-17500 GCF_006345805.1 Octopus sinensis
GATTTTTCACACCTTTTGTATCAACATATATCCAACTCATTTCAGCTACTTACCCCACGCCACAATTGAACTCTTTATCGTAGAAGATGGCATACGCACGAAGATATGAAGGGCTTCAACAGCCGTCCACATTAGAGATGTCAGAATGAAGAAGTGTAACAGAGCAGCCACCGTCTACAATGATAACAACAGCAACAATAACAATAATGAGTTTTGATAAAGTCTCAGATATATATATATATATATATATATATATATATATATATATATATATATAAATTACATATAATAGAAATATTAAAAATAAAATAACAATAATATACCGATGATTAAGTAAATTACAAAATAATAATAAAAACCTATATATTTGCTAAGTGTAATTTAATTGTTCATTTTGAATTGAAAAAAGGTGTTTTTTTTCTAATTTTTTATGTATATATTTTATGTTGTGAAATTTGATTTAGTATTTCTAAATTGAATTTTTCCCTGTAAGTTAGGAATAATATTCCCTCAAATAGGCGCAGGAGTGGCTGTGTGGTAAGTAGCTTGCCAACCAACCACATGGTTCCGTGTTCAGTCCCACTGCGTGGCATCTTTGGCAAGTGTCTTCTGCTATAGCCTCGGATTTAGTAGACGGAAACTGAAAGAAGCCCGTTGTATATATGTATGTATGTGTATGTGTGTGTCTGTGTTTGTCCCCCTAGCATTGCTTGACAACCGATGCTGGTGTGTTTATGTCCCCGTTACATAGCGGTTCGGCAAAAGAGACCGATAGAATAAGTACTGGGCTTACAAAGAATAAGTCCCGGGGTCGATTTGCTCGACTAAAGGCGGTGCCCCAGCATGGCTGCAGTCAAAATGACTGAAACAATTAATAGAGTAAAAGAGTAAAAGAGTAAATAATTATATATATATATATATTGATATATTGACATTCTATATTATTGAACCCAGAAGGATAACAATTAAAACATCAATCTCAAACAAATTTAAGGGACGTATAAAAAAAGACTAGAATTTCCATTAATGCATTTGTCAAATCATGAACTTAACAGTGTGTAATACCAACAACAACACAACAACAATAATGATAATAATAATAATAATAATAATAATAATAATAATAATAATAATAATAATAATAAATAGAAATAAATTGAAATAGAAATCAGCAAAATGTGGAACCTGAAGACTAAAACAATACCTGTCGTCATAGGTGCCCTGGGAATGATAGCAAAAGGGGCTGATAGCTACCTAACTCAAATACCAGGAAACCCCAAAATGACAGAAATTCAAAAGATAGTGCTCATGGGAACTGCTCATATCCTACGCAAAATACTTTCTATGTAATCTCAAGGTTTAAAACAAACGTAATTTTCGGTTTTAGACATTGATTAGTACAACACTAAAAACTCCCCTCCCCCCACCAATATATGGCACACTAGGCATAACAACAACATGACCTTCCAACCTGTTGTCTCTTGAGGTCTCTGGGTGAGACTTGGAGCCAACTTGTACGAATATAAAGCAAAAGTCAAACATAGAATAATAATAATAATAAAAATAACAATAACAGTAATAATATTAATAATAATGACCTCACTCAATATAAAATCCTTTATATCCCTGTCTGTTCCAATGCATTCTAAAAAGGTACAACCAAATCAAATAAAACTTTACATGCTCCAGCAAGGCCGCGGCCTTCGGGCTAAAACATTTTTAAGGATTTAAGGATTAAGATAATACTAAAAGAACTTCAGGATTGTGAAGATGTAGACTTTTAGGGATGAAGCAATGCAATTTGGCATTGGTTCAGTATTGTGTCTCAAACCTCGAAGTGAAACCTTCGATGGAGTAAGTTATAATACTCTCACCAGGTACATATATACCTGTATGTATATATATATATATATATATAATATATTATATATATATATATATATATATATATATATATATATATATATATATATAATATATGTATTATACTAATGTACATGTACATATATATATATATGTATGCATATGCATATATATATTTATGTATATATATGTATATGTATATATGTGCGTGGGGGGGTGTATAAATATATAAACGTTTCACTTTTATAATTTCACTTTTAATAGTTTCATTATGTATATATATATGAATATATATATGTGTATACTATGTAGATAGATATGCTTATATATATATATATATATATATATATATGTGTGTGTGTGTGTGTGTGTGTGTGTATGTATATGCATGTATGTGTATATGTGTGTACATATATATGTATATGCATATATATATTTGTATGCATATATGTGTATAGATATTTATATATTATATATATATATATATATATATATATATATATATATATATATATATACATATATAAATATAAATACATATATAAATATCGTAAATAGATTTCATCCAGTAACAGCCCAGGGTGCAGTACTATTCGAATGCTTCCAACGTCGTAAAAAGTTCGTGGGCCGGAAGGGGTTGGAATTACACAAAAGGCCATTGAGGCTTCTAATTTTTGCGTATTTGCGCACTATCCATAAAGTAATATTTGTTTAATCTTGTATATATGTGTGAGTGCATAATTTTATAAACTATACATATAGGCGTGGGAGTGACTGTGTGTAAGTAGCTTGCTAATCAACCACATGGTTCAGGGTTCAGTCCCACTGCGTGGCATCTTGGGCAAGTGTCTTCTGCTATAGCCCCGGGCCGACTAATGCCTTGTGAGTGGATTTGGTAGACGTAAACTGAAAGAAGCCTGTCGTATATATGTATGTGTGTGTGTATATGTATGTATGTGTAAGTGTTTGTGTATCTGTGTTTGTCCCCCTAGCATTCCTTGACAACCGATGCTGGTGTGTTTACGTCCCCGTCACTTAGCGGTTCGGCAAAAGAGACCGATATAATAAGTACTAGGCGTACAAAGAATAAGTCGTGCGGTCGATTTGCTCGATTAAAGGTGATGCTCCAACATGGCCGCAGTCAAATGACTGAAACAAGTAAACGAATATATAGCACTAAATATAAAATAAAACAAACAGACTATAAGTAAAATGTATGTCGATTCACACCAATGCAAATACGAAGAAAATTTGAGTTATAGCGCTTCAGAATAGTTTTTTCCTTAGGGCTGGCCAGATTGGAGCAATCTCGAGTATAATAAGCCGAAATTGCGAAGATAATCTGGTACTTGACTGAGGAAAGAAAACTTCGAATGACCTGTCATTGTTTTCCTTTGTATCGTCTATATGGACGTTTTGTTGTCCCATTTTTGTATCACTTAACTGTCCGATGTTTTGCGTTCTTGTGCCATTTTGTATCATATAAATATATATTATATATAGATACAAATACACATATATATATATATTATATATTATATATATAATATATTATATACATATATATCTATCTCTCTATATTATATATATATATATATATATATATATATATATATATATTGTATATACATATACATATATATATATGCACGCATGTGTATATGTGTGTACATTATATGTATATTGTGCATATATATATATATAATTATATATGTATATGTTATATTTATGTATGCATATATGTGTATAGATATTTATATATGTATATATATATATATACATATATAAATATCTATACACATATATGCATACATAAATAAAACATATACATATATAATTATATATATCTATATATGCAATACATATATATGTACACACATATACACATACATGCATATATATATACATATATATAATATAATATAGTATATAGATATATATATAGATAATGTGTGTGTGTGTGTGTGTATTTGTATATATATATATATATTATAGTTATCCGTATAATGAAGGGTGAAATTAATAATTTGGAAAAATTATCAATACACCAATAGTCCTCGGCATATAAAAGCCTCATTCGAGGAAAATTTAAGTAATACTAAGCAATAAGGGTTTAGCAACGAGTTGCCTTACCACATACCGAATTTAGAAATAGCAGTCAAAGGGTTATAGCTATTTCTTCTACTAAAAAGGGAGATCTCAGTAAAAACAGCATTTGGAAGGCAGACACAAACAGGTAAGGGAGAATGAATTGACTGCATCTATCATACATTTTTTTAGTTATCCACGGACGTACGTTCGAAATCAAGTTTTTAGGAAAGCATAAGAATTAAATATTAAATATTAAATAATTCTATCTTACCGAAACTTCTTTTCTCTTCAGCGTAGAATATATAATCATAAATGATTATATATTGAATTTTGAGATACCAGAAGGCACCAACTCAACTCAGTATCAGAGCGAGCTAGAATCCGCAACTGTATCACCGAATTCAATTTGTGAATGAAACGATGTGTCAACAGCCCCTTACCACCCGCGTGTAGCCAAAACAAGATGCTGTGGTCATCTACTGAGATAAAATAGGTTATCCGTAATAATGAAGGGTGAAATAATTAATTTGGAAAAATTATCAATTACACCAGTAGTCTTCGGCATGTAAAAGCCTCATTCGAGGAAAATTTAAGTAATACTAAGCAATAAGGGTTTAGCAACGAGTTGCCTACCACATACCGATTTAGAAATAGCAGTCAAAGGGTTATAGCTATTTCTTCTACTAAAAAGGGAGATCTCAGTAAAAACAGCATTTGGAAGGCAGACACAAACAGGTAAGAGAGAATGAATTGACTGCAATCTATCATACATTTTTTTAGTTATCCACGAACGTACGTTTCGAAATCAAGTTTTTAGGAAAGCATAAGAATTAAATATTAAATATTAAATAATTCTATCTTACCGAAACTCTTTTCTCTTCAGCGTAGAATACTATAATCATAAATGATTATATATTGAATTTTGAGATACCAGAAGGCACCAACTCAACTCAGTATCAGAGCGAGCTAGAATCCGCAACTGGTATCACCGAATTCAATTTGTGAATGAAACGATTGTGTCAACAGCCCCTTCCCACCGCGTGTAG
>NW_021833663.1:22500-27500 GCF_006345805.1 Octopus sinensis
TGTTTCATGATAGATTTACTGGGTCAAGGGGGGCATGGAAATAAACAGCAACAAATGTCAGTATATGAAACTTCAAAATAATTCACACTTAAAATATAGACACAAACAATGGCGTTAATACGGAGATATATAAAAACGTTATGTTGGTGATCAGAAAATACAACACAAGAAACTTGAAGCATATCTTGGAATTTAAAAAAATACTTCGATCGCTACACGACGTTTACATTATAATCATACAAGTTATAACTCTCAACAGAGAAACAGCTAGAAGAAGAAGAAGAAGAAGAAAAGAAGAAGAGGAAGGAGAAGAAAAAGAAGAAGTAGAAGAAGAAGAAGACCAAGAAGAAGAAGAAGAAGAGGAAGAAGAAAAAGAAAAAGAAGAAGAAGGAGGAGGAGGAGGTGGAGGAGAAGAAGAAGAGAAAAAGGAACAACAAACACAACAGTCACTACTACTACTACTACTACTACTACTACTACTACTACTACTGCTACCGCTGCTACTACTACCTTCTTTCTTTCGAGAGGAATTAGATATGACCTTTGAAATGAAATATCAACAACAAAGGTCATAATAAACACATAACTGTTACCTTTTCTGTTAAGCCGACCGATATGGTAACTGGTTGGTCAAGGTCCATTATTTGAACGTTGGGAACATTTGCGGCAATAATATTGCTGATAATTGTAGTATTTGCTTTGGCGCTGGAATTTTGTTTTACCTGAAAATAGAAGTCATTAAATAAACAAATTCCTTCAAGAGAAGAGTCTAATATGTAATGTTATCAAAAAGTTATCTGAAGGCGCATGGATCAGTGGTTAGAGCGTGAGGTTGTGAGCTCGAATCCCTGACCGGGCTGCGTGTTGTGTTCTTGAGCAAGACACTTTATTTCACGTTGCTCCAGTTCACTCAGCTGTAGAAATGAGTTGCGACGTCACAGATGCCAAGCTGCATCGGCCCCTTTGCCCTTTTCTTGGATAAAACTGGTGGCGTGGAGAGGGGAGGTTGTTATGCATGGGCGACTGTTGGTCTTCCATAAACAACCTTGCCCGGACTTGTGCCTGGGAGGGTAACTTTCTAGGTGTAATCCCATGGTCTGTGTCGTGGCCGAAGGGGGTCTCAGAATCAAAAACTTTCTAGAACTAGTTCCGTAGTGCACCAACAGATGGCAGCACAGGGTTGCGTTCCCAGTGAGAGCGAGGTGCGACCTTCATGAGGTAGGATGCTGAGTTAAATCGATGTGTGTGTTTCGTTAGTTGTGACATTTGTGTGACAACTGGCGAACTACAGCATATAATATCGTATATTCTGTAGCTTGAGATTTTGTCATGGACAGGAACAATGAACTAACGTGAACTTTTGCATTAATCTTGCAACGTCTGTTACAGAGACATTGAGCATAATTTGGCAAGTTTACGGGGACGAGGCAACGGGTCACATGCAATGTTTCTAGTGTCACGGGCGCTTCAAAAGCAGGAGAACCTCCCTGTAAGACAATGAGAAATCTGAAAAACCTTCCACGATATATCACAACGTGCTATTGTGAATCGAAAATTCATCTCCCAGGGCTTGACCGTCAATCGAAAATTCTACTTCGATGTTTTGAAGTGTTTGAAAGAGGACTTTCAGTGAAATCGAAATTCTGTGGATCACGAAGAATTGGTTCTTCACGTGGACAATCCACCCTGTCACTCGAGATCACCTCACTTCTAAGTTACTTGCTAAAACCAACATGGTATCGCTCCTACAGGCGCCCTATTCGCTAGATTCAGCACCTGCGGACTGTCACCTCTTCCCCAACATGAAAGTTTAGCTGAAAGGTCGCCGTTTTAACACTGCTGTCAAGATCCAGATCGAGTAACAGAAGGCCTGATTCCATGAGTGGCAGGAACGCTGGGACCCGGCACTTGTATTGCTGCGCAAGGTAACTATTTCGAAGGGGATGATGTTAAAACCTTTGTAAATACATAATTTTTTATCTATTAAATATAACTAGTCCTGAAGCCTTTTGATACCTATTTCTTTCCTACTCACAAGGGGCTAAACACAGAGAGGACAAACAAACTATAACAGACAAAGGTTATGACGTAGGTGCTTAATTTATCGACCCAGAAAGGATGAAAGGCAAAGTCGACCTCGCCGGAATTTGAACTCAGAACGTAACGGCAGAAGAAATACGGCTACGCATTTCGCCCGGCGTGCTAACGGATTTGCCAGCTCGCTGCCTTTTTAAATAATAAATGCGCCCTTTTAAATCCTAGCCAGGCTCATGGGCCGGGCTTCCCGGTTTCAATGGCGCATGTATTCCCCAGCTGGACGGGACGCCAATCCATCGCAGCGTTACTCATTTTTGCCAGCTGAGTGGACTGGGGCAACGTGAAATGAAGTGTTTGGCTCAAGAACACAACGCTTTGCCCGGTCCAGGAATCGAAACCGCAATCTTACGATCATAGTGCTGACACCCTAACCACTAAACCACGCGCCTCCACATGTATATTTATATATATATATGTACGCATATACATGCGTGTGTGTGTGTGTGTGTGTGTGTGTGTGTGTATTATACATTGATCAACAAATGTTATATCTGCTGATTTGCATATTAAAACAATTATTTTGAATTTACTCAGAATGTCTGTGTTGAATAAATATCAGAGCGAAACAACGATGTCTTACGATTCCGTTTTCCCGATTCGGGACGAGTTCTGCTTTTAACACATCGAGTCTCAAAACAACCTGCCGTTTCTAGTTTGTACATACATCCGAAACTGTATACACACACGCACATACATGCATATACACTTATGTACATATACATAGCCATTTCTAGCTGTGTAGTATTTGCATTAATATCAAAAAAGCAACAACGAATTCAAGCATTTAGTCCACTGGAGAAAGACAAATTTCCGTTTTGGTTCCATACCCTATATAGCTTATCATCCTTCAGGGATAAAAACGTAATCCTTGAAACGTTTGACCGTTCATTGGAATTCAGACGGCTTAATAAAACCCTTGGTAATGAAATGAAGTCAATCGACATCTTTGCTTGTGGACTTGTATCTGAGTTGTTATGAATCTGATGAAAGAAAATGAAAGAAAAAGAAATGAAATTGATTAATAAAAAAATACCACTACATTTGAATGATGTGGAAGTCATAAAGACTCATAGACTTTCCAATATCAAATGATTCCGTTTTGGAATAATGTTTCTCGGAGCACATAAATATTGGGTTGAAAGACTGTGTTGGATAGAAAATGTTCCATGGAGAATGTTATGACGTAGGTATAAGGTCTGGTGTAAATTGGTATTGCACAAATAAATAGTTGGTTGTGGTTTTCTAAAAATAAACAATAGCAGGAATATATCTTAAGACAGAAGGCAATGCGTAGTAGTTACGATACTCAACATTCACTGTTCAACTACCGACTATTAAACCAAAACACAGAAGTAAAAATTGGAATTTTTACGTTGGTCAACTAATTATTTGTGTATGAAGCAGTTGCTTGTTTTCTGTCTCAAAGGCCGGCCCTTTGAAATACAGGTACAACAGAAACAGTAAGTAAGAGCGAGAGAAAGTTGTGGTAAAAGAGTACAGCAGGGATCACCACCACCCCCTGCCGGAGCCTCGTGGAGCTTTAGGTGTTTTCGCTCAATAAACACTTACAACGCCCGGTCTGGGACTCGAAACCGCGATCCTATGACCGCGAGTCCGCTGCCCCAGGGACATGACATGGTTCGAAGTACTGCTATATTTTTCAGACGAATCAAATTATCAGAAAGATAATGAAGGACAATTGTGAATATATAAGCTCCAATTATTATGTTAGCTTCAAAAGCAATGATCTAACAGAACATTTAGCACGCCGGACACAATGTGTAGCATTCCTCTGTACGTCTCCATGCTCTAAGTTCAGATTCTACAACTAGGCACCCTTCCCCAAAACTTCGAGCTTTGTACCTAAAGTAGAAACGATTATTATTTTAGCTTTATTGCTAATATGTGCTGCATATATATTGTGTTTTATATTTGGACTGTAAACTGCATCAAGCTTTATACCATCGCTACTTTATATGATAATAAATATATTATATTTCACTGTAATGTGTTTTATCAATTTGGGTGTTAAGAACAAACGGTTAATAAGAGAGAAATCATGAGAAAGTACTGTACCATTGTCTTTGCTTCAGTTTCATTATTTCCAAATGAAATACCAAAGACAGCACCATTGAACGTGTCCTTCTCCACTTTGATGGCACCAATACCAAGATTAGAATTTAAAGCTGTGAGTTGCTGCCCTTCCAGTGGAATCTCTTCCGGGATTGCTTCTATAATGTCCAGCATTCTGTGAGAAAATCAAGAAAATAAATCTCAATTATTCTTTTATTTTTTTATTTGTTTCAGTTATTTGACTGCAGTCACGGTAGAGCACCGCCTTCAGTCGAACAAATCGACCCCAGGACTTATTCTTAGTAAACCTAGTTGTTATGCTATCGATTTCTTTTGCCGAACCACTAGGTTACGGGTATGTAAACTCATGACCATCGGTTCTCAAGCGATGGTAGGAGAACAATCACATGCACAAGCACTCATACACATACACACACATGTATATATATATATATATATATATATATATATATATATATAATATATATATATATATATATATATAAAATATTATTTGAGACAAAACCACTATTTTGCAAAACAAACAAGGAAAGACTTAATCAATACATAAAATTTAATAAATAGTCAAAAAAACCGCCACTACAATGGTTTCTTGTCTTGATCGACAATCTTCAGGTGGACTTCCAATCTAAAAAATCAAAATTTTAAAATATAAAAATAATACTTATAAATAATTAAAGTATAAATGAAAAAATATAAGTATATAATCCATATATAACCTATATATAATCCATATCGAAAATATAGACTAATTACCACGAATTCCCTAAAAAAACCATGATAAAACAAAACTCTTAAAACATATAACG
>NW_021833663.1:35000-50000 GCF_006345805.1 Octopus sinensis
ATGCACAACATGTGGAATTTTGTAGTGAAAATGAATGAAGAGTCACCATGATGAGTCAACTCCCTGCTTTCTTCGTTCACCACAATACAGTAACAAAACGTATGCTCTAGAGTAAATCATGAAATCGTATGAAAAGGATATTACCCCGAAATCAATAGAAATGATGATAAATACTGCTGGCTGAGTTTGCATATGTGTTTTCTTCCCTACATATACTTTATAACATTCTGGCACTTACAGGGATCTTAATAGCAAATGTTTTAAACCTTTGTCTAACATCAGCAACAAGGGAAATCTCAGTGGTCAGACCAAGGCAAAACCATGTGATATCCTGTACAAAATGGAAAATGGCAGTATTGAATAATTTCAACAGACACATATTAATTAATTTAATCATCTTAATCTCTCTGGGTGTTTTATTTACTATGTCGTGAAACATTCTCTCACAATAAGATGACTCTGAAAACTTCAAAATTTGAAATGAAATAAAACACTAGAAACGAACCAGTATCTCGTTGCTACATTTGCATGGCATGGGATCGTCACATTAGTTCCTATTTTTGTCATCGGCCAATGGAAAGTGCCATTGATAGATGTAGTGTTTTCATTACAAAGCACTGAAAAACAAATAAAACATGTACATGAAATATATATTACAGAAATCATAGCTGCGTATTATATACTGGAAAATGCATGTATATACTAGATAAACGTGTATGAAACTAATCAGCTATACAACCAAATGAAATGTCAATCCTATTGAAATCTTATTACCATTCAGAGAAGTTCACCAAAGCCATGAGAAAATCAACTACTAAAAAATTAAAACAAGGACAGATGGAAGAGATGGCCTTGAAGTTGACGATTTTTAACTAACGGAGAGAACACTTGCATTTCACCCGAGGAAACACAACTAGATCTCATTATGCATAGAAACAGTTGCATAATCAAGTACGTGTATTCTTGGAGAGCCACACTGCATTTATCATTGTTGATAAAAAGGACACGAAACACACTACTTACTTTCATCAAATAACTCCATGTTCCGATGTTGCAATCCCAAGTCACGCAAAATCTGAGATGTCTTCAAAATTTCGGAAATTTGTTTAAATATTTGGTCTTTAGTAATTGTACGTGGTACTGTGCAAGTAATAGTAAATGCTTCTCTATCATCGTAGCTGAAATAGGATTTAAAAACAAAATTGAATATAGTTAGTTTCCACAACAGTCACCAGATTTTTTACTTACATTGGAATCTAACTAGTTTTAATGGAAATGATCTTGTCCTAATAAAAAAATCAAAATACCATCACTATATATATATATATATATATATATATATAGTTGTCTCTCTCTATATATATTTATGTGTGAGTCTGTTTACCATTTTAATAATATCAATACAGCTCAACATTTGATTGAATGTTTGAACCAGAATATTATGAATCACAAGTTGTAATATTTAATACATATACTAAAAATAAACATGGGAATATTTTGACCTAAAATACACAGAATTTGAAGAAAAGTGGTAAATAGCATTTTGCTTACCCGCAATACTGCACTTCGAAATTTCCTGTCAAGTTTGATAATTCATGCTCCATCTGCAATATTTTGATACATGCATATATATATATATATATATGTATATATATATATATATATATATATATATATATATATATATATATATATATAATATATATATATATATATATATATATATATATATGCATGTATATATATATATACATACCTATATGTGTATATATATATATATATATATATATATATATATATATATATATATATATATATATATAAAGTTAATCCAAACAAGAAAGCACAAAACAACACAACAACGCGAGAACGTGGAACAAATAGAGTATTATTAGACGCTCAGGAAAGAAAGAAAGAAGGAGTACCCTTGTGTATATATGTACATATCTAATATTGTATGCATATATTTTACTATATATATATATATATATATATATATATATATATATATACGCACACACATACATATGTGTGTGTGTGTGTGTTGCGCCCATGTGAGAAAGAGAGAGAGAGAAGAGAGAAAGGGAGTAGAAATTGCTACTCACAGCTCTGGATATGTTTTCAGCAAGACCTTCACTTTCATTGAATTTAAACGTCGAACTGGAAATCAGAGGAAATACAAAGGAATTGCTCCAGCCTATGGAAAGATATAAAAATAGAAGAGAATCATTGCTTTCGTTAAAGAGAGACATCTCATGGATATCATGAAGATATAAATATGATTATCAATATAATAACAGTGAGGTGTGTTTTATTGAGATGAGGGAATCTGACAACGGATTCCCTTCATTTACAACTGACAAACGCATCAATTCCACATGATTACATTTCTTTCGTTCACGGCGCCAGAGAGACTACACAGTTCAAAGGAGCCGGTAAAATAAGTAAAATATTGGTCCGTTTCTATTCTGTTATTTCCTCAGGGTTACCTCTTTACCATTGCTTGTTATTCATAAGTAACTAACGGAAGAAGAATCCGTTTTGATCAGAAAGAAGAACATTTTAACAGACAGACAGAAATTACATCAATGTAATCATACACATACATTAATATAAACCCACATTCAGACAAACGCATAGATGGAGAACAGTCATATACGCATATCTACTCACACAATATATTACGCATAAATGCACATTCGCGTAAATACATCTTCATAAACACACACGCATTATTTATTTAAAGGACACAATACATGTCTTTATGTGTTACTAACAGTTTCATATGTTGAGAAATATCACCAGCACATTCTTCAGGCACAAGAGATCTTGATACACCCATCCTCTTTGCAATATACTTTGCTGTTGTGCCGTCACACGCTTTTCAAATCTCCGAGGAGGGGATTTATATAAAATATCGAACAACAGGGAATGTTTTTTAATCTGACCAAACTGATATTCAAAACTAAGGTTTGTTCCTCCACTTATTAGCGAACTCCTATACGATGACGGTTGCGGTGATCTAGTCAATCACTCTGAAATGGGGCTTCAGTCTCTTGTTTCTGCATTTCACACAGTTTGTGATGATTTTCGCTTGACCATCAAGTTATAAAAAACAGCAGTTGTAACGTTTCAACCTGCATGTGGTGTGCTTTTTGCAACTCCACCAAAAGTTTTTGTTAGATATGCTACGTGAGGTCATTGACACTTTCAAAGAACTTGGAAACTCTGTATATATATATATATATATATATATATATATATATATATATGTGTGTGTGTGTGTGTGTGTGTGTACATATGCATGTGAGTGTGTCTGTGTTTGTGTCACGATCACTGCCTGATAGCCGGTGTTGGAGTGTTTGCATCCCCGTATCTTTGCCGTTAGTTAAAAAAGATTAATAGAATAAGAACGGGGCTTAAAAAAAGAAGAACTGGGGTTGATTTATTCGACTAAAATTCTTTAAGGCGCTGCCTCAGCATGATTGCAATCTAATGACTGGATCGGGAAAAACAAGGTAAGCAAGACACAAGAACTATTTAAATGTGTTTAACCTTTCATCTGTAATAAATCAGGTTTTAATTATATCAGAAAATCAACAACACTGACCTCTAAAATCCTTCTTGTTACATAAGTTTCCGATGCAGCAAGCAACGCAGGTAGAGCCACTTGTCAATTCATTGCATGTAAGGGTGTTGTTTTTCATAGCATCATCACATTTTCTGAATGTGCTACAGGATTTTTCAAACTTCAGTTTAATGCCATCCATTGATAATTTAAATTGGCATACAGGCTGTAAGAGTAAACACAGAAATCATATACAACTACGACAACAACACAAAAGATATTTGAGATGGAAAATGTTGAGTCACTGCTCTTAAAATTATCAAAAGACAACAAAGGAAATGTTGAAAGATGACTGCACCCGCAGAGTTATCTCCTATAAAATTAATTGCTGGCAGAAACGTTAGCACGCCGGGCGAAATACTTAGCAGTATTTCGTCTGCCGCTACGTTCTGAGTTCAAATTCCGCCGAGGTCGACTTTGCCTTTCATCCTTTCGGGGTCGATTAAATAAGTACCAGTTACGCACTGGGGCCGATATAATCGACTTAATCCGTTTGTCTGTCCTTTGTCCTCTCTGTGTTTAGCCCCTTGTGGGTAGTAAAGAAATAGGTATTTACTACATCTAAATGATATTTATAAATAGCCCCAATATGCAACGTTCTCATATCACGTGCCAATATGGCCAGAGAAATACGGCCTATCACACCACTCCGCCAGACGCCATCAAACGCAATCGGGCACGCACGCACACAAACACACTGAGAAGGGAAATGACAAATAATTATAATTCTGTATAATTCGATCAGAACTTCTTATTCGGATGTAAGTGCATTGAATTCTCTGTGCAAAATGTACGACCAGTCACGATTACAAACACCAGCAACAACAGTGTATACTACAAGATAATACTACCTCAAGATCACCAAAACTGGGAGTGAGTGTGTGCAGTTCAGGGATATTGAGCCCGCTATTGGCTACTACTAATAATCTTGTTGAGCTCGTAGAACAGCGGAACTTGCTTCCAGGTTGACTCAGGACAAGTACTTCATTCATACCACCCTAAGTACAGCCATGTTTGTTGGAGAAGGAGAAAGGAAGAGGCCACAAGTAAGCTCGTGAGTTCGATTCGTGGACAGAGGGGAACCGTGTGTTCTTGAACAAGGCACTTCATTTTACGTTGCTCCAGTCTACTCAGATGAAACTGTGTAACCAGCCTATTGCCGGTCATCTTTCTCTCCTTTCAAATGTGTAATCATCGTTGTTCTGCTAAGTCAAAGATGACTGGAGGCACATGACCTAGTGATTAGAGCAGCGGACTCGCGGTCGAGGGATCGCGGGTTCGAATCTCAAACCGGGCGATGTGTGTGTTTATGAGCGAAATACCTAAGCTCCACGCGACTCCGCCAGAAGGTTATGGCGAACTTCTGCTGACTCTTTCTGCTACTTGGCCATCCTGGCTTTAGGTGAGGGCTATGAATATATTTATAGCAAAAAGGAAGGAAGGAACATTTGAATTTACCTCATCGCCTGTACAGTGTGTCACTTCCGATTCATTGCACTTCATCCCTGAACATGTTTGACACAGCAAATTCCGTTGAAATAACGAGTAATCTATGCAATACAATAAAATATCCATATTTAAGAACCAAATATGTGATGTATAAGAAAAAGAAAAAATATTTACTTTGTGGTTTAAAGCAAATGTAAAAGTGTTAAGGTTGGACTCAATACATGTGAGATATTTAAATTAAATTCTCAATGAAGACTACAAAAGAATGTTACGATTTTCACTTGCAATTGTTTCAGTTTTGTCCCAAATTAAACAAAGAAAACTACGAAAGCTACTTGATGGCCTTTTCTACTTCTGTTCTTCTCTCACAAAAAGTGCGAAAATTGTGGAAGAAATCAAATAAAGGGAGATAATTCTAAAATGGTGATTTATGCTTTTGTAGAATGAAAACCTTTATGAAATCTGTGAATGTCATTAAAATTTCGTAACAACCAATTAAAATATAATCGTTGATTTAATGAGGCCGCCTCTAAGTGGTGACTCGACCTACTCAAATAGTAGCCAAAGCACACACTTTATTATCAAATCAGAAACACCACGCGATATTATGTAATCTTCGAAAATCTCAGTCGAATACTGGATGGTCACAGATGGACTGTCTATGATATATGAATTGACCACAACAATTTTGAATAAATAGAAACAATATCACTCATGATTTTCTTTGAAATATATATGTTTATGTATGTGTACTTAAGTATGTATGTGTGTGTATCTGTGGATATATATTTTTTCCAATTTAACGTAACCACCTGAATATTTGGCTGTCTCTCCCAGAATCAACTCTGTTGTAAGCATTCCAGGTGTGTCTATGGTTTGAGGGTATTTTCCTCCTTTCCATCCACCAATCAAAAAAGTCTTATAAATGGCCGCGGGCACTCACTGTCCACAGGACTAAGCGCTAAAGGTTGTACGTCTGGCAGCACGAGATATATATGTGTGTGCGTGTATGTGTGCATATATATGTATTATGTAATCCCGCTCTCTCTTTCTCTCCCTCTCTATCTGTCTATCTGTATATATATATATCAGATTTATATATATATATATATATATTATATATATATATATATATATATATATATTATATATATATATATATATATACATATATGTATATATAGGGAGAGTTCACGAAAAGAACAAAACACGAATATAGGTGGTGTACAAAACAAACAGATGTATTAGTATAACGCTCAGGAATAGAAAAAGTCTTTTACGTTTCGAGCCTATGCTCTTCTACAGAAAGGGACACCGAAAAAACAAGGAGAGAAAAAATGTGTGTAGTGTCTAACGATATATATTAACTTGCTCTCTCGTTTTTCGACACTTGTGTAATAATAATAGGGATAATATTTAGCGTCTCCTTTCAGCATATAGGCAAGAATCGTTTCTATGCCCTTACTTTTAATTGTATATATACATAGGCGCAGGAGTGGCTGTGTGGTAAGTAGCTCGCTTACCAACCACATGGTTCTGGGTTCAATCCCATTGCGTGGCACCTAGGGAAAGTGCCTTCTACTATAGCCTCGGGCCAACCAAAGCCTTGTGAGTGGATTTGGTAGACGGAAACTGAAAGAAGCCCGTCGTATATATGTATATGTATATATATGTATGTGTGTGTATATGTTTGTGTGTTTACGTCCCCGTAACCTAGCGGTTCGGCAAAAGACACCGATATAATAAGTACTAGGCTTACAAAGAATAAGTCCTGGGGTCGATTTGCACGATAAAAGGCGGTGCTCCAGCATGACCGCAGTCAAATGACTGAAACAAGTAAAAGAGAGTAAAAGAGTATGTGTGTGTGTGTGACTGTGTCTGTGTGTCCATGCATATACATATATACATACACTCTCTCCTGACGACCTCATAAGCCTACTAGTGTCCGGTGTGCGGAGTTTTCAACTGGTAGCACTTGTGTCCGCAAAAGTTATCTGTCTATAATTGATACGCAGTAAAATGGATCGCACCAAAGTGGAAAGAATTGTTTTGCACTCGAGAACAAAACGCCTGTCTGGAAATCGAAACCGAGATATTTCAATCGTGAGTGAAACACCTGAACCAATATGCCTGGTGCTTTCACTTAGAGTCCAACATTGCAAGTGGCTGGCGTTCCGTTCAATGGTGAGGGTAAGCATGAAAATCAAATGGAAGGTAACAAGTTTAATTATTTCTGAAAACATCAATGTGAGGAATTTGCTGCATTTTAGGAGGGTCATTATGCCAAAATACTCTCTCTTTTATGCTTTTACTCTTTTACTTGTTTCAGTCATTTTACTGCGGCCATGCTGGAGCACCGCCTTTAATCGAGCAAATCGACTCCGGGACTTATTCTTTTGTAAGCCCAGTACTTATTCTATCGGTCTCTTTTGCCGAACCGCTAAGTGACGGGGACGTAAACACACCAGCATCGGTTGTCAAGCAATGCTAGGGGGACAAACACTGACACACAAACATACATACATATATATATATATATATATATATATATATATACATATATACGACAGGTTTCTTTCAGTTTCCGTCTACCAAATCCACTCACAAGGCATTGGTCGGCCCGGGGCTATAGCAGAAGACACTTGCCCAAGATGCCACGCAGTGGGACTGAACTCGGAACCATGTGGTTGGTAAGCAAGCTACATACCACACAGCCACTCCATTTGACTGTGGCAATTCGACCCCGGGACTTATTCTAGTACTTATTCTATGGGTCTCTTTTGCCGAACCGCTATGTTACGGAGACGTAAAAACACCAACATCGGTTCTTAAGCGATGTTGGGGAGGATAAACACACACACACACACACACACACACACACACACACACACATATATATATATATATATATATATATATATATACATACGACGGGCTTCTTTTAGTTTCCGTCTACCAAATCCTCTCACAAGGCTTTGGCCGGTCCGAGGCTAAAGTAGAAGACACTTGCCGAAGGTGCCACGCAGTGGGACTGAGCCCAGTAAAAGTGCGGACAGTAAATAGATTTTTTAGTTGATATCTCCTGGTTTCGATTCATACGACATTATAATGTGAGCAGGAAAGAATATATCGGCGTTTTCTTTATGGTTATAAGCCACAAGGCCTGAAATTTTTTGAGGGGATTATAGTCAATTACATCGGCCTCATTACTCAACTAATACTTATCTTATCCACCTCAAGAGGATGTGGAAGCACATGCTCAAATGGTTACAGCAGCGAACTCGCGGTCGAGGGATCGCGGATTTGAATCTCAGACCGGGCGATGTGTGTGAAACACCTAAGCTCCACGTTCCTCCAGCAGAAGGTAATGGCGAACTTCTGCCGACTCTTTCGCCACAACTTCCTCTTACTCTTTCCCCCTGCCTCTAGCAGCTCACCTGCGACGGACCGGCGCCCCATCTACATGGGGAACCTATACGCTAAAGAAACCGGGAAACCGGCCCTTATGAGCCAGGCATGGCTTGAGAAGGAACAAACATCTAAACAAATACCTCAAGAGGATGAAAAGCAAAGTCGACCTGGACGTAAATTGAACTCAGACCGTAACGATGTATGAAATGTCGCTAGGTGGTTTATCCGGCCTGTCAACGATTGTACTGTCAGTGATAATAATGAAATAAAAACAAGGAAGATTTTACTAACTTTTACATTGTGAGTATTCCATTATAGGTATTACTTTGGTTTGGTTATTGCCAATATCTGCCTGACACTTGCCTTCGACCTTCATATGTCTCTTGAACTTTGTTTTCACATAATTTACCAAGGCTGGCAGATGACATCCACACATCATATCTCTATTACTCCTGAAGTCACTGCAATTATAAACAGAATATGCTTTAAAGATATAGAGTATCGTCTGTTGTATTTGACAAGAAAGAAGGATAATATAATTCCAGCAAATGTATAGAAGTAATGGCACTGATGTTCTGTTCCAAAAGGTGTTAGTAACAGCAATAAAGTGAAATGGTTTCTGGTGGAAAATGTTAAATTTGAGTTATTACTCTCTCTCTCATAGCTTACGTATTGAGTAGTAAAGTCCCTTTACGTAAGGTGAAAATTTAGAGCCATTTAAACTAATCCCTTTATATCATAGATTAGGGACGATTTGGTGGCAGAAATTTGGTGCCGCTGTTGTAGAGCAAAGCTGTTTTAAACAGGTTGCTTTGTTGCTAAGGAATTTTTGCTTTTAGCCAACATAACATCTGAAAGAGTACATCATCATCATTGTTCGACCGTAGTCGAGACAAGGGAATTTATTATGTTACGCCAGACTTCCCGATCCATCATAACTTTACGGAGGTCCTGTTGCTTGATGCCTGTATCCCTAGAGATTACATCAGGGTAGGAGAGTGTGCGCCCTCTGGTATCGCGAGCAGATAGCTTCAAGAGGAGAAGAGTAAAAATTACCTCGTTTTCAGCTCTACAACAATGTCCTGCAAACTGGACTCTTCTACCTTTCACAAGAGATGATACAGGTGGTAGTTTCCCATATATTTGTACTTTGGTTGGATGACGCTTCCACGAGAGATGTTGATCTCTCATAAGGAGGCGAGTGTAGGTTCTACCAAACCGCCTCTCAAGCTTCTTAGATAACGTCCAGGTTTCTGAGCCATATAGTAGAATTGGTTCAACTGTGGCTTTGAAGATTTTAAGTTTGCAATCTCTATTTAGATTTGATGACCATATCTTATGCATATAAAACCGAGTTTATGCATTATAGAAACATAAAAATTCTCATAATTATAGAGAAGGAAAATGAATTAATATATATAATTCGATATAGTAATTTAAATATTTCCATTCTTTTTTAGTACTAATAACGGTAATAATGTTTCGTAGAGATTATATATCATGTAATGAACGATAACTATTTCCTTATTTCAATACATTTTAATATTTTCCACAGCAGAAGTCCATAACAGTCTCTCGAAGGTATTCCAGAATTGATACCAACAGTAACAAAACCTCGGGGGTCAAGCGAGTGAAATTCCAAGAGGAGTATTTTCAAGAAAACCCAATAAAATATTTGAAATCTACAAATGGTGGGTACTTTGTGTCCCCAAAGGTTGGATAACTTTTGAACACACCTCGTATTTCCGACCCTGGATGAAATTATATTAAACCAGCCTTCATGCTATTTCAACACTGGTGTTGCAATCACAAAACACAATACTCAGAAATATCCATGGCAACCCACTAAAATTAAAACCAACACAATACTATTTATTGTCAACTATATTAAATAACTGTGAATTTGAGGATATCTTTTCATGATTTTAGTTTTAAACTCTATTTATGAGTTTAATTTGATGACATCTTTTTATGTGATTACAAAGTGTTTTGGTTTTCCAATAAAGAAAGATTCGTTGTACATACATGTAAATAATACGGGGAAGGAATAAGAACGCGCCATTCTCAGAGATTTGTATTCCGTTGCTCACAAGAGATCTAGAAGAATGAAACAAATATTGTATTAGTTAAAATACGCACAAGTTAATAAATCTGTTTGCTGTCGCTCATATACTGTCTAAACTAAGATAATAAAATCTTTCGTTCACTGCAAAGTTCTTTATTTCTCTATGATTTTTCTGTCTGTGTAGTTTGGAGGACAAGAGTAGTTTCCATTAATATAAATTAGATATCCTAAGGGAAGAGGAAATCTTCTGTGATACTCGATTAACAAAAGATGGAAGATTATAAGCGATAAGAACAACAAAACAACAACAAGATTTTGTTGTGTGGGTTTTACATAACATTCACATTTAATATACAAATATTATTTTCCATATATATTCCAGTAGCAATTTAATGGCATTATTGCAAAAAAAGATCATAAATAACTTAAACACTTAAGAATAGTTCACGTCTTTAAGATCCATATTCAAAAGGTATGTAATAATTGATGTTCATCTTTGGAATTTTGTAGAGAAAATATATATCCTTCATAGTATCGGTCCATAGACTGTTGTATTCTACTTTATGGGAAATAATACTTGAATGTCTTATAGTACATAAATTCTAGAAAATTGGAAAACTTGCAAAGTACTATGTAGTATAATGAAGGACTGTAAGTACATTATTTATAATGACATAATATATATTCCATCATCACATCATTTATATTCCATCCCCAACACAAGGTTCTGAGTGCAAGAAAAATTTGTTAATATTATAGTTCTGCACACACTGAAACACTTCACAACAAATTAAAATTCTTTCTGAGGAATTACAACCGTATTTCGTGGTCTGCTACCACAATAGCTCCTTTATAGGATCCAGTTAGCTCAAGACATCATCAGGAGGAACCATATCTGGTCTCGGTCCTATTCCTCTACAGTTTTGACGTGGCGGGCCCCCTTTGACTTTCCTAACATGAGAGGTCAGAGAGAGATATCTGTGTCAAATCCTTACGGAAATATATTCGAAAATGTTATAAGATAAGCGGATCAAGTAGAAAAAGAATTGGAAGGAGAAGAAGATGAATTGGAAGAAGAAGAAGAAGAAGAAGAAGAAGAAAAGAAGAAGAAGAAGAAGAAGAAGAAGAAAAGAAGAAGAAGATCAATAATAGTTGGAAGGGGTTGAAAAATGTCATTACAATATACTCTTGAATATGTAATTAAAAAGGAGAGTCATGGATGGTAATAATCGTCGATCTAGAGATGCGCACAGTAAATGATATTCAGGTAGAGATACAAACGCAAATCGATAATTCGTATACATTCACTCATACACAAAGACACAGACGTATAAACATACATACACGAAATGTTATACATGTCAATACACATATTCACGTCACTCACAGACACCTATTTACAGACATTCGCAAACAATCACGGATTTCTATCGAAAAAGAGAGAGAATGTAAAGAGAGCGAAGGACGGGATGCGAAACAAAATGGGAAGACTTTAAATATTTACTAATATATTCTGTTGTGTCTGGGGAGAGTCATTTTCTTTTTGTATTATTATTTTCCTAAAATTTTCGTTGCGTCTTGCAAATAAGAAATAAGTGGAAATTTTACCGGTGAGTGTGTTAGATTATAAGGCACAAAAAGAAAATGACTCTCCCCAGACACAACAAAATATGCTTCAACACACGAACTCATATAAAGAATCTTGCAAACCAAATCCAAAAACGAAATAGTAATATATCGTTAATGAGATATCAACAAGATTTATCCAACTTACAGATATTTTAAATTGCGCAGATTATCGAAGGATCCTATTTGAATTTTCTTGATATGATTTCCTCCCAAATATCTGTAACATAAAAAGTTAGTTGGTAAAACAACGCGGAGAGGTGTTTAATACTAGTAGTTCTGGTAATAATAGTAGTTGTAGAATAAGTAAAGTGGAGTTGGTGCTGGTAGGAAGTTTAGGAAGGGAAGCAGGAAAAGGAAGAAGATGAAGAAGATAAAGAACAGGAAGGTGAACGATATGTGATGAGTATTCGTTAGGTAAACGAATGTGGAGGCACATGGCCTAGTTGTTAGCGCGGTCGAGGGATTGCGGGTTCGAATCTCAGACCGGGTGATGTGTGTGTTTATGAGCGAAACACCTAAGCTCCATTCGGCTCCGGTAGAAGGTAATGGCGAACTTCTGCTGACTCTTTCGCCACAACTTTCTCTCACTCTTTCCTCCTGCATCTTGCAGCTCACCTGCGACGGACCGGCGTCCCGTCAAAGTGGGGAACCTATACGCCAAGGAAACCGGGAAACAGGCCCTTATGAGCCAGGCGTGGCTTGAGAAGAAACAAGCAAGGTAAACGAATGTTTACAAAACAAAGAACATGAAGTGTAGAAGAAAGATATTACTTTCACAAAAACACATTCAGCCACACTGAGAGAAACTATGGAGAAAACTATAGCGAGAGAGAAAGCGAGAGAGTGAAAGTAAGTATGTTAGATAGAGAGGAAGAGAGAATGAGGAAATAAATTTAAAGATATACGGGGAATTAGATAGTACGATAAAAAGTCACCCCACTCACAATTTTTCTAAATTCGGAAGATTTTCAAAGACACCAGGTTGAATATACATCATGTTACTGTTATCCAGATACCTGTAACGTAAGATGCAGCTCATAAAAAGACATATAGAAAATATGATAAAAGATTTAATACTATGGCGAAGGAAATTAGATGTAAGGTAAGGAATGTAAACGGATATAAGGAGCTTGAGAAGAACGAATATGAAGGGGGAGCGAAGGAAGAAGTAGGGAAAACAGTAGAAAAAAGAAAATTAAAAAGTTATAGAAGAAAATAAAAACGAACAAAAACGAAGAAAGATAAAGAAGAAGAAGAAGAAGAAGAAGAAGAAGAGTAGAAGAAGAAGAAGATATAGAAGAAGGAGTAGAAGAAGATATAAAAGAAGGAGAAGAAGAAGAAGATATAAAAGAAGGAGAAGAAGAAGAAGAAGGACAAGAAATGGAAGAAGAAGGAGAAGGAGAAGAAGAAATGATAATATGAATAATGTAGTCTTATATATAGAACTTCGAGGCTGCCAGGGTAAGTGTGGGATGGCAGACAGCGCTGATCTGGAGAGAAAACCTTTACCTAATATAGAGACTGAATTACATAAAGATGTTGGTTGAGACACCCCCAACCACTCATTCATATACGGAGAGACAGCTATATATATATATATATATATATATATATATATATATGTGTGTGTGTGTGTGTGTGTGTGTGTGTGTGTGTGTGTGTGCTTGTGTGTATGCAAGCATATTTATACATACATACACACGTATACACTCACACGCATGTATATATGTATATATATATAATAAAAAGAAAACGTTGATTTTGAAATATAGTGGCACGGAAAGTGTCACAGTATAGAAACATTTCTAAACATATATACATACATATATATATATACATACATATATATATATATATACATACATATATATATATATATAATATATATATATATTATATATATATATATATATATATATATATATATAATATATATATATATATATACTATATATATATATATATATATATATATATATATATATGTGTATATATATATATATATAATATATATATATATATATATATATATATGTATATATATGTATATATATATATAATATATATATATATATATATATATATATATATATATATATATATATAACTAATGTAGGACAAAAATTTTTCAGAGAAAAAAATTTATCCATTGCCAGCATATCAAAAATTACCTTTAAATGTTAAATTTATAAATAATATACAAAATAATTTACAAAATAATTTTGTAACTTATAAATAAATTTAACATTTAAAGGTATTTTTTGATATGCTGGCCATTGATGGAATTTTTTTCTCTGAAAAAATATATGTATGTATGTATATATACTCTTTACACTTTAACTTGTTTCAATCGTTTGACTGTCCATGCTGGAGCACCGCCTTTAGTCGAGCAAATCGACCCCAGGACATATGTTTTGGATGTCTAGTACTTATTCTCTCGGTATCTTTTGCCGAGCCGCTAAGTTACAGGGAATTAAATACACCGCCATCTGTTGTCAATCGCTGTGCTCAGGACTTAGTGCTTGCTTTTTCCATGGGTATGAGTAAGTATTTCATATATATCGCACGTATTTATCGCTGAAGAAGGGACATTTCTTATGAATTAACCCCGAAATTGGGACCAATACGGTAAACACGGATTTTTTAGAAATTTCTATCGGTTTATTTCGAGACGCATAAATTATAATGGTTATTGACAATTTTTTCTTTTTTTCGGCATATTTGGCATTAAAATTTATTTTGTAAATTATATATATATACATGTATATACATAGACATATTTATACATGTGTATATGAACACATGTGCAGAAAAATAC
>NW_021833663.1:55000-56982 GCF_006345805.1 Octopus sinensis
ATGTTACCCGATTCCAATGAAATTCGTTTTAAATAAAAAGTAGATTTACTGTCTAACATATTCATAGATAAATCTTCTCTATTTAACACTCAAATAAAGTGTTGGAATATAACGAAAAAAGAGAATGATGATTTTTATGACATACACAAGAACAGTCAGCATGAGGTGTGAAAGATTTAAACTCAAAGAACTTACACCTGAGATGTTCAAATGGCTTACTTTCGTACAAGGCCTTACAGCAAGCGGAGATACAGAGATTCGGGCTGGAATTCGTTCTAAATTGGAACAAGAAAACTAAGATCTAACCTTAGAGTAGGTGGTAGGAGAATGCCAAATGAGGGTACGCAACCAGTACTTAATATTTTGACGCCGAAAATATGAAAGGCAAAATCGACCTCGGCAGAATTTGAACTCAGAACATAAAAACAGAATGTAAAAAACAGACGCTATACATTTCGCACGGTATGCTATCGTTTCTGCCAGCTCGCCTCATTTGTGGTAATATATTGTCAATGAAGTATTATCAGGACTTATCCAACTTAATGATATCCTAAACTGGGCAGGTCATCGATGGTTCCTACCTGAATTTTGTCGGGTATTATTTTCATTCAAATGACTGTAATATAAAATTTTAATTGACAAGGCGGTGCTCCAGCCCTTAAAGGCGGTGCTCCAGCATGGCCGCAGTCAAATGACTGAAACAACTAAAAGAGTAAAAAAAAAGAGAGTAAGTGTAGTAGAATTATTCCGTCCACACCCTAGCCCCAAAGTGACGAAGGTGGACTGACAAATTTCTGTTAAATGGACAATTGTCGAATCGTCAGAAATTAGTTGTGAGCAATTGTTTGGAATACATTTCGCTCTGAGCTCTTCACAGAGATCGTTTAACCTTGTGTAACTTGTGTAATAATAATCAAAGTGCGTCGGATGAATACATCTAGGATTTTAAAATGGCGTCGATTTGTTCGAAGCTTGCGCTGGACGTTTAGAATGTCTTTTTGCAATATCAAAGAAAAAAATATTATCATGATCTAGCAACTAAAATAACAAGAAAAACAAAGGCAACAACAACAACAAAGCCAATAGTTGTTGGAATTAATGTTGAAGAGGTCGGGAAATACTCCATGGTTTTACTCGCCAGATACGTAGGTAATTCAATTGATGAACTCAGTTATAATCTTGAAGAATCAATTACTTTCTCAGCATCATTTCTCAGATACGAAGAAATCTTCAAAGAAGGATGTAAAATTGGTCTTACGAGAAAGAGTACGACTTCTTTTAAGCAAGTTATTCCCTGCCTTGCCAAACACGAAAAATATAATAATTATATTACGTCGAAGAAAGCAAGTGGGATTTGATTCGAGGAAACAATTCATTTTTATAGAAAATCTTCTCTGAAAGGAGTTCCCTGTTCAATACTCGCTGACAGTATTTAAATTTGGTTAAAAACGATGATAAGGATTTTGTCAACGATGCTGAGGTTGTTAACAGAGAGTGTGGTGAAAATTTCGAATTAAATGAATTAACCCCGGATATGTTCAAATGTCTAATTTTTGTTCAAGCGCTAACAAGCAAGGATGCAGATGTAAGTTCCCGGATGTTGTGATGCGAGTTACTACACCCTCTTACGAAGAATAGACTGGACTGAGCAATTATAAATAGTAGCAGTCGGAGTGAAGTTTGTGTGTCAGTTCGCAGTAAAGTCAGAGGTTTGTAGCTTAGTACCTTTGGAATATTGATTGTTGGTTCGTGAAGAGATTGTTAGTTTGTTATGTTGTTATTACGACTGCATCGTTATCTTGTTTACTGTTGAAGCACTGGTATAGTGTATATAAACCATCCACCACAATATCGTATCGATATCACGACATTTGCTGACGGAGGATACAACATCCGGCCATGAGTAACTACGTTACAGCACCGGATATTAATAAAATAAGAACAGAACGAAACAATTAACTCTACAGGCAGTAGCAGAAGAA
>NW_021833664.1:0-54871 GCF_006345805.1 Octopus sinensis
GTCAACATCCTCACCGCATCTGCAGCGGTGTTTTGCGCAAACATCCAGGCCGAGACGGTGAGCGACTCCGATGCGTATGGCAGCATCGTCTAGCCACGTCCCGATACATGAGAGAGGGAGAGCATTCAGCCAGCTGCCAGAGTGAGGGGCGGATGCCGCACGAAGGCATGCCAGGCGGTGTTGGTCAAGAGTTGCCGAGAGCTCAGACACAGGCGCTCGGCATAAAATAGTGTCCCAGACATTTTGGAAGGAGAAATCTCCAGGCCTCTCAGAAAAGGAGCGATCCCAGGTAGTAAGCCAATCCGATAAAGCACCGTCCAGGCAAGATCCGAAAGGTTTGAGTGTTGGACATCAAAAGGGAAGCGTTTGTTGTTCTTTAATTTCAGTTTTGTTGTCAGTGTTTACCACAAAAAATTAATGGTCACTGGATTGGACCATTAAAGTCTATAAAACTATTCAAAAAAGTCGTGTAAATAAATAAAAATTAGATACAATTCGACTCAATAAACGCAATGTTTTCCAGCTTGTTTTCCTCTTGAAACTTTCTTCTCATTTAATCTTGCTTTTAAAAAATTAATTTTCTACATTAATTTAGTATCGAAAAAAATCAAAGGTTCAAATAAAATTAGTTTTTAGTTTTGAATTAATGCGCCTGCTCTTTCACTTTAAACCAAATCCAATCTCTTCGACGTACACACTCACCCATCTCATAGGTTGTATTTTTGAGGGCCTTTATTATTTTTCCGATGACAATTTTGTCGTTTTTTAAAATTAAAAACTTCGAAACTACATTCGTCACTGAAAATTGTCCTCATCTATTCAGTGTTTGACACAATGATGAAATGCTTTGACAAATTATAGCGTTTTTAACTATTTATTTTGCTCATACATATATTTTCTCTTTTTTTTAAATAATTTGGGATGGATCTTTTTCGACTTTTTTGCGGTTATTATACGTAGATCATTCCTTAAGAAATCAGATAATTTTATCGAGCGTTAAAATGCTAAAAATTAAAAATACCACGTTCACACGAATAAAAAGTTTTTTTAAATACCTGTAATTAAAACTTTTATTTCAGATTAATACCAAATTACAAAATAATATCACAAAATTAATTTAGGGTTAGTTTAATGATCCCTTTCGATATTTACAAAGAAAATATTGTTCAAAAATGCTGTTTTTTTAAAAAACGGTTTTTTTGTATATTTGTTTAAATACTTAAATATTGTTTTATAAAAATTCAAGTTAAATAAATTATTACTAAGGAACACTTATTTTATAAAATTAGAAATGTCAAAGTTGACACAAATTAAAGAAAAATTAAATAGTCCAGATTATTCAGAAAATGGTGATTCTAACATTAATTACTACTTAAATAGAAATATTCAATCTAACAGCCCCAAGCGAGTGCTTCGAGAAATATAATCCAAATATATTAAACATGCAAATTAAATGGAATAATAAACCTCAAAAGCAGACAAGAGAATTGACGTATATTAAAGAGTCGTCACAACTATGGATGAAGAAGCTGTTGAAAAGAATAAACAGTCTTTGCATCGAATTCAATTTTACATTGTGCAAAAAACGTCCAGATCAAGAAAGAAGAAATATTTCACTTTATTGGAAAGAAATGAGTAGCATTCGCCAACAGAAAAAAGATCTCAGGCCAATTTATAACAGCAACGACTTACTAAATTTGATTACAGAAATGAGGAATCCAAACCTAAAGGCGGATTGTGGCTCTGACCATTCACTTCCAGCTCTTCTTCAACTACGTCTAAAATGGCTTTCATTTGTTGATGTAAAGAACAGATTTGCAACATTGCTTGATGCCATTATTAACAAAGAACAAGCAGAAAATGTTTTTGAGGTTTTAGACTCACAGGAAGTCAAAGGCGCGTTAGAAATCTGTAAAACTGGTTGCCCTCCTGGAAACCGTGGTTCCCTCTGGAAATTAGCAGTTGGTCTGGACGAGCAGAGAAACAATCAGAATTATTACCAGTACATGAAAGATTTGTATCTTGAATATGAAATGATGATCGATTCAATAATTGAAGAGGATATTGCAGGGACAGTAACAAATGACGATCAGTACTTTGTTTTTGAAGAATTTATCTACCAAATCCTCCTGCCTTTCACAAGAGATCCTCACGTGAGAGAGACCATGAGATCTTTGAATGATGATCGACTGTTAGTACTCAACCAAAAAGAGTTGGTTATGTATCCACCAAATGGATACGTTCCATATTTGGGTTTCAGTTACTTAGTTGCTCCATTTTGTTACCTCTATACAAATATTGAAGACATTTATTTTGTTTTTCGGGAATTTTTTGAGCGTCATTTTATATTTTTGACAACAATATCATCACATGAAGAGTCTATTCTATCACTTTGCGTTCAATTTGAACAACTTTTAATTGAACGAGAACCATACTTGTGTTTTCATATGAAAAAAATTGGGATTTATCCGTTAACCATCGCGTTCAAGTGGATCGTGAACGGATTCTCGGGATTTTTGGCTAATGAGGAACTACTTTGCTTATGGGATTGGATCATTGGGCAATCGAGTTTGCTCGTCATTCCAATATTGGCTGTTTCTATTTTTTCATTTCGACAAGCAAGTGTGGTAAATGTAAATACTGTACAAGACATCCAAAACATTTTTGCTGACATTTCAAATATTAGAGTGGTTGCTCTAATGATACATTTTTTTATTTTATAGTTTATTTTTATATTTAAAGACAATTTTTGAATTTATTCAAATCCTAAGGTAATCCGTCGAGACTTCCTGTGTTTTTGGGGCCAAGACGCTTGCTCATCTTAAGAAACTTGGCCGCCTGTGCACCTACCGCTCCAGAGATCCGAAGGAATTTATATTCCTTATTCAGAGGATCTCGCTGGCTGTTTTACGCGGGAATTGTCTTTCAATCCTGCGAGACAGTACATAATGGCTAGATTTTTTTAACGATCTCTCTTTTTTAAAAAAAATTAACATTTGCAGATTATTAAAAGACGGATTGTTTGTCGAATCGGAAATGAGTATTGGTTTGAAATTATGAATCACCAAGAACTACTAAATGGAGTTTTAAATAAAGAATTTTCTATCCACTTTATATAGTTTAACTATAGTATTTTGTGTTTTACACTAATATGTTTGATGCAAAGTTTATATTAGCTATAAATAAACGTTGTTAAGAATATTTTTAAGAATAAAACTCAGAATTTTGAACAATTTTTTTGACACAATTTTGAGCAGTTTGGCGATCCGCCAGGCTGCTTCCTTTCGATTAATCGATATTAATTAATAACGAATCTTATTAAATATATAGATTATTGTTAATTTTAATAAAATCGATAAAGAAATTCATTAAATTTTATTATTTGATATCAAAATCATGTTATCGATCTAATTTGTTCAGACATTTTTTCCTAGTGAAGCATTTTGGGTAACATCTACGAATTTGTAAAGGAGGAATAATAAACACGGAAAACATTTCAGTAGCGCCCAATAGCCCCTAATTATTGTGTATCAAAGTATGCAATTCAGGGCTTTTCGTAGGTTTTCAGGTTGTCTGCTAATTATTAAAAACTTCTCTCAATGTAAATTCGGAAAAGCATCATTCTTGAAATCTTTACAAAATTGTCAGATTTGTTTAAACAAGTAGTTAGTTATGCCAAAATTTAATTTTTATTAATCAAAATATTGGAAAATAAATTTAATTATTTTTTTTACATATTTATGATTATATTTTTATAACATATTATCATAAATAAAATAAATAACGAAAGAACTTGTTGTTGTTTATATTTTTGCTGGCTACAAATATGGATTCTGAAACATTGAATTTAAAAAATGCCGAAATGTACATAACCCGTGCATACTCACACTGCTACAAGGACACAACTGAAGGACTCTATTCTGCTTTTTCCTATTTTTTAGAAGCAGTCAAATTAGTTCCAAAGAATGCTCAAATTTTCTTAAAATTTGGAGATTTTTTCCAATATTTCATGAACGATTCAAACCGTGCTTATTCTTGCTATGAAAGAGCCTACATTCTCGATTCCTTAGTACCAGAAATTGCCATTGCCTACCACGGAAGTAGCTTCGATTTACTAAACAAAGATTCAAGTCAAAAATACCTTCAAAATTTCATTCGAAGTGATCTTTCTCCTGAAATGATCCCCGCACTCCGCAGACTGGCAATATTTTACATGTGCAATGGGGAATACTCCCAGTCTCTGCGGATTTGTGACCTAGCAATCGACATTGACAAAGATTGTTTCATTTTTGTAATGTTGAGAACAGAACTGATTCGACTCAGTGGAATGAGTCTGACTTTTAACCACAAATCTTTTCTCGAAAAGTCTCAAGACATTCCCCAATGGAGGCTTTTAGTTAAACTGATTATTACAATCTCTTCCCTCAAAAGCGGAGACTTTGAAGAGATCGCCTCAACCCTCGAAGAATTGCTGAATTCAACCAACGAAGAATCGGAAGATTTGATGATTTTTAAAGTCCTTTATGCTGAAGTTATGTGCTATTTGGGAGACGATTTGTTATCAGAAAATCGTTTTTTGGAAGCTTTTGACATTTATACAATTGCTTTCGACAGTCTCCGTGGTTTTTTATCCCAGGAAAGCAGAGATCAGAAAATAGTTCTGTTTTTGTTTGGTTATTCTGCGTTTCGTCTTTGTCAGTTATGTTTCCATCCCGATTCTCCTCCTGGCCATGAAACCCTTCAGACATACGTCAAGTTGAGTATTTGGGCCTTTGGTCATTTGGCCATCATGACCAGGCTGTGTTCTGCGTTTTATAACTGTGCTTTGGCTGCCTCATTTCTTTGGAGAATTAATGGAAATGAGAGTGCCCGTGATTTGTCCGTGGGTTGTGCAGTCTCCTCTGTTTGTGAGAGTGGTGGGAGTTCTGATTCGTGGCTTCTTTTTGGGACTGTTGCTTACTTTTTCAAGGATTACGTTCTCGCAGAAAAATCATTTTTCAAATCAATTGATGCTTCTCAACACAACGAACGTGCATTTGTCAATTTGGCTGTACTTTATTACACATGTGAGGATTATGAGCACTCCTTTCGTGTTATTGAAATGTCCAAGAATGTTTCATTTTCTCGGGATAGTGAAATTATGCTAAAAATTCTTCTAATGAAAGCGGGCACTTCAGATCATTGGGAAATTTTTGATGGAATTGACAAGCATTTGATGGTAGCTATTAATGGCTTCAATCCATCAATTTTTACCTATCGATTTTTTGCTGTGCACGTGGCGACAAAATTGTGTTCGATATCATGTTTTCAGAATGGAAAAAAATATATTCCGTCCTGTAATATCACTAAGGATTCATCTCCAGAGGATCAAGTCACTAAGGCCATTGAAGGTCTTTTTTATTATTTGGAGGCTCGACCCAACGATGCAATGGCTCAGTCTCTGCTTGGGTCATTCATGAATTTATTGGATTTCAAAACATCAGATGATCGGCATAAAATTGCTTTACAGCTCATCTCAGAAAAGAACGACGTATTTTCTCTCATCCCCGAACAACTATCCAGCCTTGATTGTGCGGTTATATTTAACGCAATGAGAAGCCTTGTTGATGTCAGAATGACTGGAGAATATATTTCTTCTTTGGTCTCATATCCGGGCACTAATCAATGCGAATTATTAAACGGATTTATTGGCTTGTACAACATTGGGGAGTACACTTCTGCACTGAATATATTAAATTTACTTCACCGTGATCCTTTCAGTTTTAGATTGCAGGGAATTACTATTTTTAAATGTGGGAGACCAAATGATGCCCTTGACTATTTGCTGAAGGTCAAATGTCCAGAATTAGTATTTGATATTTTCTATTTGTCCTTTCTACTGAAAAATCAAGACTCTGCATATCATGCATTCAAAATCATTTCTGCCAAAAAAAGTCTTGAAGCTCTGTTTGTGAAAAGTTTATGGAAGTTCATGTCAGGAGACAGGTCCCCCATTTGTAATCTGGGTAATATACAACTTCGTTCTTTTTATAAAATGGGGAAGAATGATTTTATTCAGTATTATCTGGCACTATTATCCAATGAAGTGAGAATTGCAGACCTACCCATTTTTCGACGTATGGTTGGTCAGTGTGAAATTCCACCGATGTGCTTGCCTCCACAGCTCTTGCAAGCTTTTCAGAAACATTATTACTTGTCTCCGCCTTAGTTCTTATTTTTACCGTTACTGAAATTTTTCTTTGTTTTATTATATATGGCTTCTTTTTAATAAAGGCGTATTTATTACGATAATAAATACGCAATACAATTAGCTAATTAATTGTAATTTACTAGAAGTTAATAAAGCCATCCATCCGAAGTGGACCCCGCCAACATAATTGACGTTGCGTTGCCTCTCACGATAGCAACGGAGATCAACTGGAGAAGCCACCGGGTCTCACGTGTGTCGTGGCTTTTTAATGTGACTAAGCGTCCAAGGTTCTTTAGGAAGTGAAGCGATTTCCCACTTATTCCTCCAGTTGTCTCGACCACAATCGGACAGAACACAAATCGGTCTCGCAGCGCTTCATATTTTCTCTTCTTTGCCCTCATCGTTGTTTCCGCGCCATACAGTGTGTCCACTGCGCTCCCGGCAATGTTGGACGGGTAGAGTGTGTCTACACAGGTTGCGTCCCAGACTAGGGGTTTCCCCTCTTTAAATAGGAAAATTGTGATCCCATCAGGACGTTTGCGTCCCTGTCTTGGCGTATTAAAACTTCATCCCCATGTTCAATTTCGTCGTACTTCAATCTTCAATTTTTTCGCCTGATTTCACAATATTTTTGAAGGCAATTCTTCGTTTTTTTTCCCCCTCCAAATTCTTTCAAAGCGAAGTAAAATAGCCTTCAAAATCTAATAGTGCTTGCAATTTTTTTTTTCATATTTTTTTAGAAAGATCCAAATTAAAAAAATTCCAATGGTCTTTGCTTTCTTGTATCGTGGATAGAATAGTTGTAATCACGAACAATGTCTCTTATCAAATGAATATAACATTCAAAATTGCCTCTCGATACACTAGAGAATGAGATCCATCGTTTTACCATCGACTTGTCCCCGTATTGTGGCCATCCAGTAACATGAGAAATATTGTATCTTTCCCAAACGGAATGTAGAATAATCGGAGATCCAATTATCCAAAAAATCATATCCAGGATAACACAAATCTCATTTGCAGATTTGCTAACGGTACTTTCTACTACACTGAACTTAGAAAAAGAATCAATTAAAACAAGTATCTGTTGATTATACTCAAAAAAATAACCCAGGAATTATTTTCATTTTTGCAGAATATCGCCTAAAATCGACAAGATCTACGATATATCGGTCTCTTGATCCATAAGCCATGATAGGTAAAATTACAGGTTTAGTCGCAAACATTCGTTTAGAGTAAACTTGTTAAACCAATGATTAACCTGACAATAAACGCATTTAGATACCACAGTACCGACTTCACTACGTATTGCATCATAAATCGTAAGTGACAATTGTGTTGAGCCTAATTTACATCACTAAATATCAAATTTCAATATATTTTAGCTTTAATTCAGCTTCCTCAATACAAAAGAATTCCAACTCTAAACCATTTTTAGTAATATAGCCTGCGGATTCTTTGAAAGTAAAAATTTGGACATATCGTTTGATTTTTTCTCTTTCCCTCCAGTCAATAAATTCGTGAGTAGTCCGGATTTCGTGAATTTTTTATTATTAATAATTTTTTCCAATGAAAAGTTGTCTGCAAAAAATTTTTTTGGTATTTTAAGCATTGACATCACCGCCCTGGCGTCTTGCCGCTCTGGACTGTGACATTAAATTTTAATTCGTTCTATTAAAATAAAAAATCCAATTAATTATGTCCAGTCGAATCGGCATAGTGATTATATTCCTCAGAACATTGTCCTTTGCACCCCTCACTACGCTTTAGAATTGACAATGCCTTTGTAAACCCGTCTTAATTCATCTACATGGAGAATTTCCGATACCGAACTATGGAATCTTGACTTTTTCACAGAAAACAACTTCGTGCCCTAAATGGCGTACTCAGAAAATCAATAACTCATTCTCTACAGGCTCAGCAACTCAGCGCAAATCACCCGTGACATTATAAACGGCTGCTGGAGTCTATTTGGGCACATCCTAAGAATGGACTCAACTGCACCTGCCTACAAGACCATGGAAGAATACTTCCTGTCAGATGGACCAAAATTTCGTGGACAACGCCGAATAACTCTGCCGGCCGTCTTGTAACAAGACCTAACTTGCACGGGGAAAACCCTAAACAACTGCGATGACCTGAAACAACTGTGCAGGCAGAGCCAAAACCGCGGAGAGTGGAAACAATGGTTAAAAAGATCGTATCGTGTGTGTGACGTGTAGGAATATGACTTATTCTGTTCATGTTCCAATGGGAAGTGTTATAATAATTTTGAAGGAAACCAAATCTCAATTTCTGACAGAAAAGTGTTATTTTTATTCTGATCTTAAAAATTATTTTTCGTAAAAAATGAATATTGTGGGTTTTGAAAGAAGATAGTAAAAAGTATAAACGCGCACGGGTTAATCAGTTCTCAGAAATAAATGTAAACAAAAAATTACAAACATATATGAGTAAAAAATCAATAAACTCAATTTTCATAACATCATAATAGTACTTATGAACGTGGGAATTGCATCCAAAGAACTCCTTAAGTCAGTAAATGTAAAAAAACTGCACAAGTACGGTTTAGTTTTTGGAAAAATGCGCAGATCCACAATGAAAAAGTCAGATATCTTTATTTTATTTACATTGAATGTGACCGGCTTGGCCGAGATAGACTTAGTAGTTTTTTTATTTAACCCAAGAATCACCAACAGTTAATTAGGGTAAATACTTAGGTGATTTCAACAATCCTCAAGATCAGCGGTTTTCAAATGCGGCCCCGAGGATTTTTTGCGGCCCCTCTAGAGTAACTAACTTTTTTAATTTTTACCAAAGACAAAGTAATTTTCGATGAACTTTACGATGAAAGATGGATTGCCGATTTGGTTTTTTATGTTAATTTAACCACGCATTTGTCGGATCTCAATGTTGAATTACAAGGAAAACTCAAACTCTGTTATCAGTTATATGAATATATTTCTTCGTTTATCGAAAAATTATATTTATGGATGACTTCACTTAAAGGCGGAGATACATCTCATTTTTATTCACTATCTGAAAACAACGAAGGCGCTGCTTATGAAAAATACATATCCATAATTGGTGATTTAATTAATCAATTTGAAGCACGTTTTGGGGTACATTTATATAAATTTAATTTTTAGAATTTTAAAGAATTCCTTCCTTAATGAAAATATTCGCAACTCCATTCGTCCTTCCTTTTGGCGATCTGTTTTTGTTGGTTTGTTTTGTTGTCTATCTGTTTTTTAGAAGTCATTAAAACCATTAAAAATAGATTTCAAATTGGACTTAGAAAAAAGTAAGATACTTTTTATATAGACGTAATTGATATTAATGAGATTTTGATGCAGTCCATTAATATGCCGAATTCATTAATGAGCCGGTGAAATGAATAATGTGATGAACAATATCCAGTCAATTCTACAAACGAGAAAAAATAAGAAAGTATGGCAATTAAACACAGGAATGGCTTGAAATAGAAAATTATGACGATCAAGTTGTCGCGACAATGAATAATCTTATCACTAAACAAGAACTACAAATGTTAGTTGATTTACCTAAAAAGTCATAATCCTTCATGAAGAAAAAACGAAAAACTACGAAAAATGACTAATACCGAATGATCACTATAATTCTACAATTTAAAGATGTAGTCTCTTTAAGTATAAATACTTGTCAAATTATAACATAGAAAAAGTACATCAGTGCGGAGACTGGAAAAAAAATAAGGAATGTCCAGAAGACAGTGCAAAACAATCCTCATGTGGATGCCATGCACAATTCAGAATTTTTGACTCAACTTTAAATTCGTCAAAGGCATCCTCCCTTTTCTTCCGGAATGGGAAATTTATGGTTTTTACCGGCCTAATTAAAACGGGACGTCCACGGGGTGGATTTCCGTTTATATTCGTCTGGTAAACATGGTCTTTATTATTTCGCCTGTCAAATATACGGAAGTAATTATTGTAAGAACCCGTCAGCACAAATCTGAATAAAAAATGCACATTTTATCAACCTGTCATTGTGGCTGCTCACGACTTGGAACTTGTCATAAATCGAATCATTTTGATAAAGAAAATTCAACTTGCCCTTCAAATTATCACTCACTCGGAAGGTCTCCACTGGCCGACTTTCCATGGAAAGGTCCCAAATTTTGATGGAGAGATAATCCCGGGAAATCACAAACTTCCCACATCTACTAAACTTGATGTCCGATATGGTCCCCGTTATCTCGTCGTAGATCGAACTCGTCCTTAGTGAAGGATTATCTCCAAATACTACAAACTTCAAAGCAAAAAAGCCACGTTTAGAATGATGGTCGCAAAGCGCGTTTTGTCTCATGTCACATAAACGAATCAGTCCTTTGGTACTTCCGTAGATAAAAGAATGTGAGAAGAAATGGTGGAATTGAGCACATGTTATCACTTCCGACACATTTTCTGAATATTGCGGCTTCTTGTCCACCACATCTAAATATTTCGTCATTGTGGACTACTCAAAGCTCGATTGGGATATTCAATGTTCCAAATATTTATTCTCAGGTCATCTCCCGATAGAAATGTCTCCATGTCACAATTCGGACTGAGAGAATTTATTTGGAACATATGAGCCCCCACATATGACCTCTTTGGACTATTCTCCACGACCCTCTCCCCCAAAGTGACCTTCGGAAACCGCATACACCCCCCTTGAGGCCCATCGTGATCAATATCAAACAATTTGACATTTTTTTCACTCATTTTCCATAATTTAATACATTTGTCTGTTTATATGAACAGTTGGAGATAACCGTTGGTGGACAATAAAAAACGTGAGTGATTCGGTTGTGGTAGCCAACAAATCGTGACTATTTTGGGGTCAATCACCACACTTTTGAGGCAATCAAATTCATTAATATGACTCTGGAAGCCACTGTAGAGCGAATATTGGACATCTCCTGACTAAAAGAATTCGATTATTCAAATTAATAACGTTTGCCTCATTAAAGACAACGATTTGTCCTCGTTTGTTTCCCACAGCCAGCATATCTCCATTCTTACTGTATTCCAGGGTAGTGATTTGATCGCCTGGAATTTGATTAATATGGGATACTCTCACAGCTGCTATCGTCCCTCAGTTCATTTATTTGGGAAAGATACCAATTCATCAAATCTACTAAAATCCAGGATTAGATAATCCAAAATAACTAAATATGTTATTTATTTAAAATTTAAATAAAAAGGTTAACTATGATTTATATATAATCAGAATCCTACCACACCTAAAAGTATATATCTTACGCGAATTTATTATACTGAAAAATTGTAAATAATTTATTATTAAAAAAATAAGTTTTTTCAAGTTTCTATGCAAATTTTAGTAAAAAGATAATTGAACTTATAAACCGATAGCATGGTACGTTTTATGTATTTATCAAACCACTTGTTTTCAATTCTGGTAGATATTATTAAAAAAATTAAATAACTGTTAAATCCTAATTAGAATTTTTAATTTAGTAAATATTAAATGTGGAGGTTTCAATATGTCATTATTTCGAGTCAAGTCGGCAATTAAGGTGTCAACCTGTCACATATAATGTGGTTTAAAGCGTGATTGATAAATTTGTACTATATTTCTCACAATTTTAATAAGAAACTCTTATTGGATTAAAATAAACGTTTTTAAATGTAGATTTTTAGAACCAAAGTCGATCACATAAACAACCCCTGTATTTTGTTTTTAAATTTCTTTTCTCAAATTTGATGGCTTTACAGTCGGTTGGTTTTTCTTTCACTCTAGAGCAGGGGTGTCAAACTCATTTCGCTTTGAGGGCCGCATTTTGTAACAATTTTGCTTCGAGGGCCGCATTTATAATAATTTCTCATTAAGGGAAGATTAGTTCTGATATTTATTATGATGAATAACCAAAATAAGAAAAACTAAAATTTAGTTTTAGTTAATAATTTAGTTACTAAATTATTCAATTATCGCTTTTTAATTTTGGTGAGAGTTGCTTCCAGAGGATTAACAACTTTTTAAGTTTTTAAACTTTCCAGGAAGATATGAAAAGAAAGCAGGTATTCTAACCTCCAAATATTTAGCTTTAAGTATAGAATCTGAGTGGATTAGTTCCATTTGTAAACTTTCATCTGCATTAGAAACATTAAAAGAGAATGGTGATGCGAATAGTGAAAATTGTTGTTCAAAAGACGAAAAATCATTAAATCTTTCTTGAAATTCCTTTAACACCGATTCCATTTTTAATATCTTTGAGCACAAATATTGCTGATGAATGAAAATGAGCAAATGATGACCCGGGATAGACCTCATCAAGCGAGTCCCCTCTTGGTCTTCCAGGCTTCAGTATCGGCCTTATTAAGGCCTGTTTCCATAAACCCGGAATTACGTTGTTGTTAATAGAATGGTTGAAGATTGCTGTTAGAAATCTGACACCTTCGACGCCGAGGTTTTTTAATAGGATCACCGGGATTTTGTCCGGGCTGTGAGAGTAAAAAGGTTTTGTTGAGTGCAAGGTATCTTCCACCTCCTTTACCGAGAGGAGGAGCGGTTCAGCCCGTTTTTTTAGGCTTCTGTTGGAGGGGAGTGAGTCGGATTTCCTGTGATCTTTATGTGCATTTTTCGCATAGAAATTCATGAGGTTGTTCACGTCTTTTTTATCAAAATCTTCGAAAGGTTCGGGAGCGTCCCCCATGACCACGTGCCGAATGGCTTTCCACACTTCACCCGTTGAACGATTGCGGTTCACGGTAGAAAGAATTCGATTCCATTTCAAATAGGTGTGTCTGAGTTCATTGGACTTCAGTTCCTTGTTTAAGTGTCGGATGCGGGTAATTATGTCAGAAGACATCCGGTTTGACCTTTTGAGGCGATTTCTCTCCTTGGCCAGACCGGATATCCTTCGACTACAAGCAGCGAGAGGTGGACGTTTAGGAATAGCCATTGCTCTTGCTTCCAGAATGATCTTCGAGAAGAAGCCAATGGCTTTGCCGAGAAAGCTAAAGTTGCAAAGTCTAGAGCGAGTCGGCCTTTTCTGGAGCGACAGTAAGCATCCCGACGGGATGCCGACTCTTTCCTTTCAGGTAAGGCAACTCTCGGGTTTGGGACGCCTGCGTCGACTCTTTCGGCGACGATGCTACAAGGTAACCATCCCGTGGTTGCTAAATGTCGACTGTAAATCTATCATAATGCCTGTCACAGTGATTGTCAAAATTAATTTCATTGATTTATAATCAATAACTGTTTCAAACTATAAAGAATTCATTAAAATTCGGCGTTTATGTTTTTTTTATTTCCCCGAACTTAAAACTCTAACATATCAATTATTCACTAAACATACTTTATTTCTAATTGAAAAATCGTATTTCGATTGATGAACGTTTATTTTTTTATTCATCCGTTTAAAATACGGTGAATTTAAATTCGATGGAGATTTATTTTTAACTGCTTTACAGATGGCATACTTACTGTAAACATCAATGACGATGAATATCCATTTGTAGCCATCATTTGGATCATTAAATATTTTAAAGTCTATATTATAGACTCTATAAGGTCTGGTTGAAATCGTTCATTTGGTCTTTTGACTATCACATGGAATGAAGGTCGGAAACCTGCATTAATTTTGTACTTTAAGTGGAATAGAAAACTTCAAATTGAGCATTCTTTGACAAATCGTTCTATAACTTTTCGCTTTATTGTAAAAATAAAAGTGTAAACATTCCTTTTGGAGTTTACAAATTCCAGAAAGGCTATTTCGATGAATAGAATCTGCAATAGTTTGCATTTTATTCTCATTATTCATGAAAATGACTAGTTTGTGCTTTTAAAATCTTTTGTCTTTGAGGTATAAGCAGTCATCAATAACAATAACTTTGTTAGATTTTTAGTTATATATTTTATTTGCTCTGAGGATGTCTATACAGGTTCTCCATTTAAAATACTCAGGATAGATTGAGCTATTGATATTTTGAGATATTTTTCACAAAACCTATTATTGTATTTACAGGGAAAAACATTTTAATGAGGACACTTGAAAATTCTGAATCGATGGGCACACTCATCCATCTCGCAGGGCTGGCCTCTTTTCTGGTCGTTCTCAAGTTCGACTCAATGGTTTTACTCGGAAAAGGTTCCTCAGTTGTTCTATTTGTAAACCGAGTCCTGCGCGATCATTCCAAACTTATGTTTTGCACGCATACTTTCCTCAGAATGAATTTAAGCTCGTCTGGGTTCTTTGAGATTAACTGAGCCGCAATGATGTTTATAGAATTTACTCACATTATCGTCCCATATTAGTATCAATGTTACTGTCGTTATTATGGTTTTATGGATTAGTTCCAATTAATTGGCAAGTAGGTCGTACTTATGGCGTTTTTCCACCTCAACTTGTTTCAGGCCTTTTAGAGAAGTGATCCGATCTATATGATTGTGATTTTGTTCCTCATTTTGTCAAGTAAGAGATGCCCGGTTCGTTATTTTTGACTTTCGTGAGAAGTATTGGTTCACTTAATACAAGTCCTCTTCTGTGTTGGCCACTTGGAAAGTAGAGTCTTTTTTTGTTTGCAAGTTTCAGATGAATTCGATGGTGTACGCGGATATTGCGTACATTTTTGTCAATTTGTTAAAATTCGGGCTGTTCAATATCGACGAGCCCAGTTTTGACCTTTTTTCCAATCTGGCGGTTATGCAAATATTTATAGGTCATGCATAAAAATAAGTGATTTGTCGTATATGTGATACAAACATGATCTTGGGATATAAAAAATAATTTTCAAAAAATATAAATTTTTGAAAATAAAGACTTTAGATCTTAAAAATAATTTTATGAAACGCGGCATGCACAGAAAATTGTGAATAAGCATGATCATAAACATCCCAGACTGTATTATTAGTTCAGTATAAATTTTAACTTTTATCTCAAATCAAAAATTCAAATATTGAGGATCACGAAAATATTATGAAAATTGGCGAACTTCTTAGAAAATTAAACAAAAAAGATAAAATCTACGATTTCTTTGAAAAAAATAATTCTATTATATTTATTATTTATATAAATGAAATTTTAAAGATTTTATAGATTTTAAAGATCTTAACTTTTAATTAGAATTAATTATTTAAAATTTAAATTGTCTCTCGAATCCGCCGATTTTTGAACATACCATTACTTTTGAATACACTTTCTTTGTAACATTTGATTGCAGAAATCAGCAAAACTTTATTTTTGTTTTCAATATTTTCTAGCGAATCATTTTCAATCACATGTAGCCTGAAGGCGATCTCATTTGTGGTTTTTGACATCAAATATTCTATTTCTTCATTGTTATTTTCCAAAGTTTTATCTTGAGAATTTTAACACGTTTGCATTTTTTGATTGCATTATTTTTGCAAGTTTATAAAAAATCCAGTTTCTATTTCTTGGATCTTTCATGAAATTGTATGAGAAGTGAGTTTTTATTTCTTTTCAGTTTTTATTTCTCCATATAATTGCTACAATCCGAATCAATGCCGTTTTTTGAATTTATGAGGGAACTATTCAAATTTTAAAATCATGGAGCTGTATATCATTTACAAATACACTTGACCCTCGAAAATTGGCTTAGAATTTTGTGATCAATTTGAAAAATGAAATAAATAATTAAAAAAACAATGAGCAAATAATTTTTTAAATGCCCTAAATTAATCAAAAAAGTATTTAAGTTTTATTAAAATGAAATTTGATTCCTAATTGTTTTTTTTATTTCTTTCAATAATACTCGCTTTGTACTTTCTTATTAAAAAACTTAGAGAAGTTTCATGTTCATTCTCAACATTGGCTAAGAGTGTCTTCTCTATTCCAGTTAATCTAGTTGCAATATTTATTTTGCCCAAATACTTTGTTTTCTGAGATTTTTGTTTACTATGTCACGAGCTGAATAAGCTACCGAGCCGGACGCGTTACACCTGTGGACTTAGAAAAAAATTGACCAAAAAATTCAACTTTAATTTCTCAGGTGATTTTGTCAATAAAAAATGTATAAATTGACAAATAGAGACAAGACAAGTTTTATTTCCCAACAAACCCATAAATTAAAGTTAGGGAGAAAGCCAAGAGCAGAACAAGAAACTAATTAACGTGGGTTTGATTTCATTGTATAGGGTCATTTTATGAGACACCACATGTCTCTTCTTCGCATATACCCAAAAGAATTACATCATAATTTCCATAAGTGACGTAACAAATCTTCTATCTTTTTGACTTTAGCGTCATAAGCATCTTCGATTTTTGAATTTAAGTTCAATCCAAATGCCAATTTAATAGCAAATCTTCTGGTCTTTTCCAACTTTTTCACAAAAATGCTACTTTCTTCGGACCTATACCATCCTTGATAGCCATATATCAAGAATGGCTCAATACATGTAGAATACACAAAAAGGAAAATTTCAGGCTCCAAATGAAATCGAGTTAAGGATTTCAACATTCCTGTAGCTTTCTCTCTTCGTGTTTTGATATGATCTTTAAAAGATCCTCTTCGGTCTATCGATACTCCGAGATACTCCAATTTTCCAGAGTTTTTTATATCTCCTGTATTTACATATTCATTGATATTTTTTCTTTTACTTGCAATCCATGTGACTGTTGATTTTTCTCTTGACAGAGTCAACCCATTGTTTTGGCACCACCTCCCAATGTTTTTTATATGGGTTTCTACCCTTTTCCATGAAATTTGTTTACTTATGCTTGAATCAAGCACAAGAATGTCATCAGCATAAATAATCATACGACTATTTATGCTCTCAGTTTTTGGTAACTCACTCATTACACAATTGAAAAGTAGCGGGCTGAGAATTGATCCCTGCGGAACCCCTCTTCGTAATTCAATTTTCTTAGAAATTAAATTTCCAACACGTATATACGACCTCCTTCTTGAAAGAAAATTTTCTATCCATAATAATGCGGTTCTCCCAATTCCTGCTTTTGATAACGTATCAAGAAGTCCGTAGTGCCAAACACTGTCAAAGGCCTTCGTTATATCCAAGCACGCTATTGTAAAAAATTCCTTTTTTCTCCTCGAACTATCAATTGCAGATCTTAGCTCTCTGAGACAATCTCCAGTCCCTTTTTTATGTCGAAAACCCAATTGATTGTCAGAGAGAAAATTATTATCCTCAACAAGCCTTGAGAGACGATTGAAAACAATTTTCTCCATAATTTTCGAAATTGAGCAGATTAAGCTAATTGGCCTATAGCTATCTGCTTTTGACTTAGGCTTTCCTTTTTTCACGACCATACGTACAATTGTTCGTTTCCAGGTCGACGGAACATGTCCAAAACTCCACGAGGAATTGTACAATATATTTAGTAATCCAACTAACGTCTGGTCCGCATTCTTGAAAATACTCATTGGGATGAAATCCCACCCTGGTGCTTTATTTTTGCAACCTTTTATCGCAGTATTTATTTCTTCTTGTGTTATAGGTTGGCACAAGGGACTATTCAGTTTCGACGTTTCTTTATAATTACTTCTTGTATTTTGCATTTCTTGTGGAATAAAGGTGGCTGGATCAGTCTCTTGAATTCTGGACAATTGTTTGCGTAATATATCCGGTATTTCTTCCTTCGGAATAGTAAAACCATCATCTGATTTCAGAGAAATTTCTTCTTTTTTATTACTTGGCGAAACCATTCTTGCAAATAGTTTCCAAAATTTTGGATTCTTTCGATGTAGCTTTGAACATTCCCTTTTCCATATTTTTTCTTCATTCTTCTTACAACATCCATTATCTTCCTCTTTATTAACTTGATCTGGATTTTAAGTTCTTGGGAGTCAAAGGAATCCCAACACCTCCTTAATTTATTTTCTAATTTATTCTTCTCCCGACGTAGAGAACGTTCTTCTACTCCTATTATCATATTTTCCTGCGGTAGGAGATTTTTTCTTTTTCCATAATTTTCCAGATAACTTAGTAATAAGCATCTTAATTTGTTATCCAGGTTATCGATATCTTTCGGTTTCGAAATCCTCAAAGAATCTATACCACCAAGTTTCATTCTGATCGAACTAATAACAATTAAAGGGTTAGATCCTTTAATACCGCGGTATCTATGAAATGGAGTATCACCTAAAAACTTAGAAAATGTGACAATTTAACCTGTAGAAGAATGTTTGGTTAAATTGTAGAAATATACTGCCTCTTTAATATGCTTTGTCCAACATTTTTCTGAAGATTCCGACATCATTTTAGATAAGCTTCTCGTAATCGTTTGATTGAACCGTTCAATAATTCCCTGACTCCTGGGGTTATTTGGTCGGCTATGTATTTGCTAAATTTGGAATTTTTGAAGAATCTCCCGTACGTAAGAATTTCTAAACTCTGTCCCATTATCCGATTGAAGATATTTGCATGGTCCGTTTTCAAAAAATAAATCTTTAAGTTGTTCCGCAACTTCTTTCCCACTCTTATTCCGCAAATTCCTTGTGTAGGCATACTTAGAATAAACGTCGATAATTGTGAGTAACCACGAATATGACTCATTACTTTGTTTGAATCTGATAAAAATAAATTTTAAAATTTTCTACCTCCTTAGATCTATCAAATCTATCTGATATCTTTCATTTGGAAGATTTGCAACAATATGATTTTGCTCATCGCCAACTTTTAATGGTGTGGAAAAACGACACACTGCAAAATCTGACACTACTTTCCGAATAATTTCCCTTTTTATTCCGAAGTAACTTCGCATGCAATGGTATTCCAAGCTATTGTGTCCACAATGCGATATGTTGTGGATCTGCTTCGCGACCAAATACATCTCTTGAGTGTTGTCTGTGGAAATAACCAGCTTATGATCTCCATACGGTTGTCACAGATAAAGTCGTCCATTAATAAGAATAAATTTTTCCGCCTTCTTTCTCAATCGGTAATTACGCTGTCTAGATTTATGAGAACATGTTTCAGAATCCAAAATTCGACACAAAAAGTCGTATTCTTCGGAATTTTTGATGAATGAACGAGACATTAACAAGATAAATACACGCTTATTTTCTTTATTCATTCTTGGATTATAGGCTAGCCAAATAAATAATATAATTTATTTGATTTATTAAAATTAGTTATAGTATTTGACAAGAAATTAACAAATTAAAGATTAAAAAAAAATTTTAACAGAAAAAAACACAGGTGTAAAGCGTCCGGCTCGGTAACGCGCCGGGCTCGTGACATACTATTTTCTTAATCTTCAAAGAATTTTGATTTTCAATAAATGTTTCATTTTCCGTGTATTGAATGCTTAAAAAATTTTCAACTTTGAAAAGATCGAGAATGCCTGTTTTTCTGATTGTTGTATTATTAATATTGATTTCAAGTTGTCAATCAATGTAGTACAATTCTTTTTTTTCTTTTTGAGCTGAATATTAAAAATTGATCAACTAATCCATAAATATAGAATTAGCCATTCAAGCTCATTGTGAATTATAATACTAAATGAAGCATTTATAGTCATAATGTCAAAAACATCACGGCATTTTTGATCTGAAATCACAACTGATTTCAACTTATGGATTCCGCTTATATTTGAGGACAAAATCCGAACTCTTTTGAGTTCGTCCCCACCTTGTCTTTGAAACCTCAGGAATTGTCGGCAAGACCGCGATTCAACTTTTCACTGACATTGGTAGAAGAACTGACTCTTTTAGCGAATCTCGGTTTCCCTAGTTTGCGGAAACTCCTACTCAATACGCATTGCGGTGTCGTTGAGCTGACCCTTAGGCTCTCGACTATTCTTTTAACTCTAGCTAGCATCTAATCTTTTCTATTTATCATTATTTAATTTAAAAAAATTCGTAAATGAAATAATACTTTAGTTGCGTATTTTCATGTCATATTTTTTTCTAAGTCAAGAAAAGAACTATTGACTCAGTGTTGATAAAAAATTTGAACGACTAGTCATTAGAAATGAGGAAAAGATTAGATTTTACATTGGATTAAAACTTGAAAAAAATTATTTTATAGATTGATTTTTTAAGTAAAAAATATAGTAAATATAAGACGATGTTTCAAATTGTTTTATCCATTTAAATCGTACATTTAAACAACATTTTTCTAATTGATGTCTACTGGACTCAGTCAGTCACTTTTCAGTCTCAGTCACTTTTCAGTCTACTGCTTCAAAGAAAGACAAATATCAACAAATTGTTTCTATTTCAGGTTGGCTCTGTAGCTACTGCATTACAATACAAAAAGCTTTAAAATGAGCTATGGTCTTTTTTTGTGACATTTTGTTTTGAAGACAATTTTCAAGAACCGCGTCAACAGATAATCATTAAATGAAAAATATGAATAAAAATTATTTAAATTAAAGGTAGTTTTTAAAGAATTGAAATCATAACAGTTTTCAGAGCTGCCAGGGTCTCCAATTATTTCGGTGTTGGAGTCCTTCTTTAGGCTTGTATACGGTAAGGGATTCTCGAAATATTTTATTCCTCTTTTTATAAGGGTCAGTAGACCCCCTCCATGCTCCGACTCGCGGTCACATCGTAGTGCATCGTATCCAGCAAAAAGAGGAGTAGGGATCCGTTTCGAAAGTTTCGTCTCTTGGAGAAGACAGATATCTATTCGGTTCTCCTCCAAAAAACTGGCAAGTTCCGCCGTCTTTCCTCGAATCCCGTCAATATTCAGGCATTGTATTGTTAGCTTTGGACCGGGATTCTGTTCCACGTCACCTGAGGTCAACAGCAACAATCGATAGTAAGTGCCAACGTTGAGAAGATGCCGTCCAGGGGGAAGTCCTCTGGTTGGCGGGGAGCAAATGGTTCTTTTTAGATACCGTTTAGGACTGTATCCGGCGCCACCAGAAAAGGTGAACCACATGACGCACGCTAAAAATCGTATAGAATCGAACAAAACTGTACAAATAAAATATTAACTCGTTCCAAAAAAATATTCCCAAAAAAGTTTTTTTATACCAAATAATAATGCTTTCAATATAGAAATTTCGTAAAAATGATAAATTGTATAGTAGTCAGAAATGCACAACAATAATTATAAAACAAATAAACCCTTTTTACGATCCAAAAAAGCTGCAAATAACTTGGTATAAAACTAGTAAAAAGCTAGTTGTTCCTTTTATAAGAAAATATTTTCGTAATACAGTCCGACCCCAAAATGGGGCAGACCCCAGGGGTGGGGCACCCTCGGATTTTGGGGCACCCCCGCAATTTGGGGCACTTTATTCCAAAAGTACATTTTGGCAGAAAAAAAATAAAAATCGATAAAAAATTATGGAATTTTTGGGGCACCATAAAATCATTTATAAGGAATTAAAAATAAAATAAAATTATAATAAATTAATTATTTTTTGTTTTATTTTCAATTTATATTTTTATTGTTGTGGTTATGGATTACGAAACTAAATTGAAGATTGCTAAAGAAATTTTGAAGAAAAATTTATCTGAGAGGCAACTAATGAAAAAGTACAACACAAGTAAAGGAACAATATCAAGAATAAAACGAAATATTGTACCTTTCTTGCAACACGGCAATACTATTTCTGAGGAATATGACACATTTAAAGCCGATAAAGATAAATTTGATGATCAAGTCTTTGAAATATTTCAAAGACTACGCGTAGATAAAATTCCGATTTCAGGCCCTATTTTGAAAAAAATTCCTCTTTCTTAATGGAATTTTTATGTTTTCAAGATTTCGAAAACGATTTTACACATTCTATTGGTAAATTAAATTTGCGTCAGGTTATGATGCTAATTTCAAAAGGATGGGAGAAAATAGATGCTAAAAGTATTGTTAATTGTTGGAAGAAAATCGACAGGAACCGTGATTCTTATGCAACAAAAAACTGTCTAACAGATGAACATTTAGATCAAGTTGTTAACGAAACAATTGATGGAGAATGCGAAGACATGAACAATAATGTTTATGATACATATTCAGAAACCGAAAATAGTGAAAATGTCGTAGCAAAAACAAAAGATCTGCTTAACAATTTAGAAGAAAAAATTTCGAATGTTGCACCAAGTATGCTCCGAGATTTTTTTGATTTTCGGCTGAAATTGACGAACAATATCAGACAAAACTCTACAAATAAAAAGAAAATAACTGAATATTTTAGTAAAAATGTTTTTTGATGTTTATTAATGGTTTAATTTTTAAAAAAATAACAAACCCCTGTTTTTGGGGCACCCCCGCATTTTGGGGCACTTGGTGCCCCATTTGGGGGTCGGACTGTACTCATCTGGGAATAACTCTTGAGGGATTAAATAACATGTTGAATTAGAAAATAAATGTTGCAAAAAAAGAAATACCACACAATAAAAGAAACATTAAATTGTTGATTGATATGGGTAAATTATTTGAAACGCAAGTCAGTGACGTAAAAGTACTGATTTAATGTTCAGATCAGCCTATATTACAAAAGCACTTTATAATACTTCATTAATGTGTATAAAAATCAATTATATTTACTTTTCTAGTTCATATTTTTATTTTCGTTTTTTGACTGTTATATTTTCTTAAATATTTTCACAGCAAGCTTTCTCAAATTGATTGATTAAACTGGAAATTATAAGTATTAAAATCTTCTCTTTTTAAAAAGTAACTATTGAAAACACTTTTCACAATTTTTTATGTGTAACAAAACCATTTGAACTATTGACTCGAATATTTATAAGAAATATAATGTATTAAATGAATTTGGTGTATTAACTCGAATATTAATCAATCAAATTACAAATTTAAGACAGAATAGCGTTTGTATGAAACCTAAAAAATTTTGAAAATGGTAATTATGAATAATTTAATATACTAATTAAAGTTATTTAATTAGAATCGCTTAATTATAGTCAACTAAAATATCCAATTAAAAGTCAAATCATCAGTGATTTCCTAATTGAATATACAACATTTAATTTCAATAGTTAAACTCAATATTTAAATAAATACAGTAAGGTAAATAAATTTTAATATTAGTGGGGTTAAAATTCATGAAATTGAGACTTCAAATAATTTGTTACTAAAAAAATGTTTTTCCATCTACTTAAGAATATTTTAATGGTTTAGACTTGAGGCGTTCTATATTAATTTGACGAATTCTAACAACTCTACAAATCGAATTAAATTTACTGACTCATTATTATACCTTCGGAATGAAAGAAAATAAAAACTAGGCACAAAATGATCCTAGACTTGTTGGATGCAAACGTTCAATATCGTCCTTTTGTAGGTCGTCTTTATTTTTGACTGTTTTCTGACAATTTTATGATTTTACTCAGAGCAATTAGAGTCCAATATAGTTTCGGAAAGGAAAAAACTTTTAGAGAAAGCCATTGATAAAGATTTACCTTTCTATTTATGAATACAAATTAATGATTTTTTTCATGCAAAATGTTTCTAATCATATGTGGCGGATTTAAGCTTCTCTTGGACAAATAATAATTAATATAAATTTTAAAATAATTTTATAAAATATGTAAAATATTGTAAATAAAACACGTTTACAATTATTAACCTTGTGTTAAAATGGATGATGATCGATTTAATCACGTGTACACAGATCCAATTTTTAAGCCTATTTCCAAAAAGAATAAAAAAGTTGTAATCGGAAAAAGATTCAAATCTGCTTTAAAAGACAAGCGATTTAACTCTGTCTCAAAATATGATAGCAGAGGAAAGCCAGTCAGACCAAAAAATGTTGACGATCTCAATAAATATTATGAACTTGAAGAACAAGCCTCACAAAGTTCTGCAGAAACTGAATCAGAAGGACCAAATCTCATTAGTTCTGGTAAAAAATCACCAAAAATTTGCAGAAGAAGAATTATCCGATCTACCTACTGAGGAATCTGCGGCTAAGATAACGGAATCTACAAAGAGACTGGCTCTTTGTGGTGTAGACTGGGATGTTGTATCCGCAAGCGTTTGCATGAAAATGTTCCAGTCTTTCTTAGAGCCAAACAAAGTCAAAAAAGTCGAGGTAAATTAAAAAAAATATTTTTAAGATTTTTAAATCAGATTTCGGAAAGAAACGTGAGGAAGAAGATAATGAGAAAGGACTGGGCGAACCAAATTGTAAATGGGCCAATTTATTAGTTTATAGCCATAGAAGCGAAAAAACGTTTAAGAAAGTACGAAAGGGAACGATTATTTTATTATTACGCAATAATTGAGTTTGATTCCAAGGAAAGTGCCCAGCTCATTTACGATGAATGTGACGGGAAAGAAATGGAGTTGTCAGGCCTTGTTATCGACCTAAGGTTCTTGATTTTAAATTATTGTGAGATTTGTTGATGACAAAGAAGTCTTTGAAGGTCCAAATGTGGACTTTTGTGACACACAGGATATCAAAGATCACCCCGTCCTTGAGTTCTCTAAATCTTCTCTTCATACGAAGGTTTGTTTGTGGTTTTATAACTGAAAGAATCTGCCAGTATGGGACAGAGATCAGGCTTGGAGGGGTAACTTGATGGAAAAGGCTTTTGAGGCCGTCGATTCAGTCAAAACTGAAGACCGTGATTTTAGTAGACTCCTTGGGACTCGTTCTGATGGTTTTTTGTTATTTTATTTATTCTTGCAGAGGAAGGAGATTTCAAGAGGGAACGGGAATTACTTCTCGGAGATTCGGGTTTTGAGTACAAACATAAGGCACGTGATTCGAAGGGCCTCGAATGTTCTTGGCACTTTGGTATTTCATGATTTTTTTATTCTTAGGCTCAGACGAGTCAGATACGCTTGTCCCTCGAGTTAAAGCTTCGAAAAAGAAGAGTATTTTATTATTTAATTATTCTTAGGAAGGAAACTTGCGGAGAAGGGTAAGGAGGATGACGAACCTCCTTGTGATGTAACTAAAATAAAAGTTCTGTTGATGTTTTTAATTTTGACAGAATGCCATTGCGGAGGATCCGAGGTTTCGGTCTCTTTATTCTGATCATCGTTTTAATATCGACATTTCGTCTTCTGAATTTAAACCTTCAAGTGTATATGACGCCTTGCGGGATGATATTATATCTTCTCAGGATAAGAACCCTTGTGGAAGTGCCAGTTTGGGAGAAGAACAACACTCGAGTTCAATTGCTGATAAAATCAAGAAAAAATTAGCAAAGAAATCTATAAAATTTTGATTTTATAATTTTAATAGTTATGTATTTAAACTTGTCGATGATAGTTAACAAGTATTTTGAAATTATGTGTCTACATCAAAATAAATTAGCTTTTTGGACATTAACGACTGTGGTGGTATCTTCTGAAACTGAATACGCGAACTAAAGAATGAAAATAAATAATAAATCTACAAAAGAACTATAGTAGATTCAGAAAAAGTCAACGATATGGGTGATTTATTGTCGAGTGGAAAATTTTTTCTTTTTGCAAATTAGCTCTAATTTGTTCGTTGCCCACTAGTTTCGACAAAGATTATAAAACCTAGATTATTCCTCTTTTGATTATTAAATCGTGTCGTAGTTTCATGTGTTAAGTATGACCATTATAACTTAAAGCATCAGATTTTATGAGGACAAATACCATATTAGAAACTTTTTTGTTAATTTTTTTACGAAAAAATTATTAAAAACAAGAATTTGGTTAAAAATAAATATATAAGATTATGTTATTTAAAGCCAGTACATGAGATCAGATTTTTTCCCGGACTAACTGATTTAATCTCAAACTTGACTCCACTCAAAAACTGTTCGATCAACAAAATAGAAGACTGAGTATGTAATGTGATATCCCCGCACAAAATCCGCGACCTTCCCTCAGCCAAAGCCATCCACAACACCACTTGATCCTGCATATACTCATCCAAACATATTTCCGCTTTCACCAACGCGACCACTTTCCTCCCCAACTCCTCCCCAACTATAATAGGGTCTTCTCTATTTCCAAAAATCACAGAATCCCCTAAAATACAACCAGTCGACGTTTTCATGATAACCCTACAAATTTACCCGACAATTTTACAATATTGAACAGCAACGGTCCCCCGGACTGTCCTCGGTATAAACTTGTTCGCACATTCTGGCTTCTGGACAGGCTCGTTGGATTATCCTCCTGACAGTGTCTTTTGCTTTTTTAATAGCCTAAACATTAAATAAGCGAAAAATTACTTTTATTGAAAAATTATTAAAAACATATATTTCTAGGTCCACGGAAATGACATTGCCGGATTCAGTCATTTCAACTGCCTTCGGAGTGCCTTGAGAGGGGACGGATAACTCGACTTTCCCGCCTCCTTTTGGATAAAGTCCCCTCGATGTTGTCTTTATCGAAGCATTAACTCCAAATTTTTGAATATTTTTCAAGACTACCTTTTTAATATAATTAAATAATTAATAAACTAAATTAAAAAATAAATACATTTTCATAATATTTAATTGGTGGTGATGTGGGCACATCAGTACCCCCGCACAATGTCAGATGAGAACTAGCTCCTGCAAATACCAGGCAAGGGAGAGCTGCTTGGATAATCAGGCTTATACTCCTAGTGGATGGGCATGTCAATATACCCTGCAGTGCCAATATCACACACGTAATTTCCTCCATATATATTTCCCGGACAATAAGTCAGATCGAGTGTACCTACGGACGTCTGACTAATCTTTGCCGATGATATTTCACCGATAATATTCACACAGGCCAAATGCTGTGGTCTGATTGTAGAATAGTTAGTAATTACCGGAGACCCGGTATTGGCCTGCCTCCCCGAATATTGTGTATTTCCATTGGCTGATTGAGAATAGAGGACAGCGAAAGAGCATTCCTTAATATTTGTCCCCCCTTTATTGCATTAGTCGTGTTTTTACCCCTTCTAATAAATTCCCTTCTACTATTGTATACATTGCCACCACAACAATTCTTTTATTAAATTTACTAAAAATAATTTTAATTAAAATTTTCATAAATGTAAAGTAAATATAGAATTCTTTAATAAAATTTTCTACATTTCAAGTACAAATGATGCGGGAAAGTCCCCAATCTGGTCCCCGACCCTTCCAGTCCACCATCCGTTGATATCCCCTCTCAACATAATTTCGACCTGATCCCCTCGCCTGAACATAAAGTTATCCCCACTGTAATCCTTCACCGCGATTGCCGTAGAGATAGGTTCACTCTCACATAAACTCCTTCTACAATCCACTAAAGAACTCTTATTACGTAACTCCTCTTCTATGTAATCAACTAATAATTAATTACGCCTATATTGGAAGTGTTGGTCAGAATTTTCAGATACATCAAGACTGTCGGTCTCAGCGTGTTTGCCCTGACTGAGTGGCTCAATTCTGTCGGCGGGAAACCAGCCATTTCTATCGCCGACCCATCCCTGTGTATATAAACTTGTACAACTTTGAGCCAATCAGTTCTTATATTGTTTGTTTGTACTATTATTTCCTCACCCAAGTTGAAGAAGAGGGGTTTTAAACCTTCGGGGGTCATTGGAAGTCCTGTGTAGCTCTGTAGTGACGTTTTCTTTACTAAACTCGAATTTATTTCATTTTATCAGTCATACTGAACACTTTCCCCTCAAAAATATGATTTTTCGAGACTAAATGTAAATTTAACAATTCGACTTGTTGTGGAATCAAGAGATGGCTCGATGCAGAGTTTATGAACCACTCTTTCTGTGTCTAAACCACATCAGTTTGTATTGTTACGAGTATTGATGTATCCTTGATTGACTAGTCCTCTGCAAATATTACACAACAAATCACTTTAAAAAACATCCACAAACTGAACAAAATGTGGGAATCGGAAATGTTTTGAGTTCAAAAATGTTTTCATGTATAAGAATTGTGTTTAGTTCTCTAAGTCTGACTTTTTTGTATTTACATCATTTTTTGAATTGTATTAAACTAATCGTCAATATTGAGTGGCGATTTGTCATAAAATGTATATTTTGAATTATTCGAAGTTTGTTTTAATGAAAAAGAATTCTCTAAATCAGCAATTTTGTTTCAAACTTTGGATTCTCTTTTTAAGGTCACATTGCATACAAGCAAATAATCTTGTTGTTGATATCCTTGATTCTGTGGTTGTTAATATTATAAGTGACCAGTTTTTTCACGATTAGAACAAGTCGGGAGACTAGGAATATGTATCTGATATTAAGTTATATGTTTAGAATACCTTCCTTTGAATATCAGGTCGTGTTTGGAGTTTTTTACTTGTAGAAAACCACTTTTTTGAATCACTCCAAACATCCAAAATGGCTCGTTGTTTGGCTTAAAATAATATTTATACTTACCAATGCAATCTCATTTATCCTATAAATAATATTTCATAAAAATTAAAAACTCTTTTTCTAGTGCAATCTGGTTGGCTCTTGTATTGATACTGTTTGAATAACTGTTGATAAAATCTGCCAAATCCTATTGCACAATAATTTAAGCATAAAAAACACTGTAATCAAGTTGTGTGGACTTGAGGCACTTTATTTTCAAATTTTCGTTGTTTGCCTCTTTGCAAGCTCGCTTAGGTATAAAGTAGGGACCTTACAGTAAAAAGCAGATTATATCGAAGGATGTGTTGCATAGGAAGCAATAGCAAGTCCCCAATTTCTTTTTTATTACCATGAAAGGCTTTCTCACATGACTAAGATAATCTACCAAGTCGATACTTTAATGGCCAAATGGACTTGTTGGTTGTTTTTCCGGTACTCGTGAATGAGTAATTTTGACTGAACTGTGTTCCCGACAAGTTCTCCATACAAATAAAAATACTTGCAGTAGCGAGCGTAAAGTTTTGCGATTTGATTGAACGACTTGGCCTCATCCAAAGACTCAACAAGGCTTCTGTGCAGCATGTAAATTTCCTGAAATTTTTAAGACTTTAAAACCTGAATGTTAGGAAATATTAGTTCAATATCGTTTTCTGGAATTAGTTTGTTCATTGCAGGAATGTAGCCCTAGTAGATTACGATTAATTTTTTAATACATTTACGATTTTTTTGAGATTTTCCAAGTATATATGCTCCACTAGAATGATTTCGTCGAATACATATCTCGTAGAGGATCGATCACTGTTGGAAGGCTGTGACTTAATGTTTCTTTCTAACTTGTTTAAGGTCGTAAGAGTCGTAAAATATGTTTCCTTTCTTGTCAACGTCTTTCGAATAATTGGAACTTCTTCCCCTCACCAGAGGTGGTCGACTAGTATTAGTCCCTGAATTTACTACCTCGAATCACTAAGAGGAGAAAAGTTTTCATTTTTTGAGATTTCAAAATCAAAGGGACTAAAATGAACAAAATTTTGATACTGGGCTATTTGTCGAGCTGTGTCTGAGCTGGATAATTTTGATAAAGCTCTCAAAACCTTTAAAGATTAGAAAAGCTCTTACTTTGTCCAGATCAAAAGCCATGTCGTCAAAGGAAAGAATATCGCACTGGCCAAAATTGAAGAAATCAATACAAGCAATATTAAACTTGTCAATGTTGGCTCTGATATAGAACTGAGAAATAAATGTGAGTGGACTACTTGTTCTGTGTCCGAAGAAGTATCGTATACTCCTTGGATTAGTCCAGGCTCAATTATATTGACTAAATGACAAATTATTTCTCCATTTTCAATCAAATTGACAAAGTCGTACTGTGATGAAATACTATCTCTAATGGATGGGGAAATGACCCCAATTCTTAGCAACCAGTCACAACATTTTTGAAATATATCTGACTCCATGCCAAATATACAATATTGTGGCGCAATAGTTAATTTATAAGACCAATAGCGTCATCCCACGCAGATGTTGAAAATATTTTATTTTAATCAATAAAAAATGTAAACCATTTTGTGGTGGTAATACCGCAAACATTCGATTAATGGTAATCAATTAGCCTACATATGTTATTATTACTGGCAATTGACAAATTTAAATAGACAATTAAGACTGTATTGAGATGGTCTGCAAGTGGGGAATTCATTTAATTCAATTTTAAAAGCATTTCCTATAATCAATTAAATGATATTAATTTTTATATTATTTTAAAAATCCATCGAATCAAACGACGGGGAACGTCTTCTCGATCTTTAGTAGTTTTACAAAAAAATAGTGAACACGTCTTGGTCTTTATTTAATCGATCAACAACTTTATTTTGACTTTACTATTCACTCATTTGTTTTATATGCTATTTTTTGGATAAAATTAGTTAACAATTTTTAATTCTTTGTTGTTTAAAAAATAGGGCTGTAAGAGTCGAACCTGGGGAAACTTGGATAAAAGAAAATTGGAAACACTATTCCGATTTACAACCAGATAGACTATATTCTTTGCAAGCAGCATCAAAAAGCCTTACTGAAAGACTCGAGGTCATGTCATGAACTTAAAACCGCAAACTTTTGTTGTTGGGCTAATACCTAACAAAATTTATGGAATAAACGAAAAACTCAAAAGCACTGCCCAAACACGATACGGAGAGACTTTGTCACAAAAAATCCACCAATCGAATGTCGTCACGAAAAGGTTACCCACATCGACAAACGGGGTATCAGATCACTCAAACACAATAAACTACTAGACTCAGCACCTATACAATAATCTCGGTAGTACTGCTACTGAGGATGTCGAAAAAACTAGTATTCTAGCTTCGTACTTTAATTCCTTTTTCAACACGCATATTGAAACTAACCACACACAGAAACTTTCGAAATCTGACAAATCGAATCGAAAAATTTTATTGTAGTAAATAAGGAGGAACGAGACAGTACTTAGTGCGAAAAAGATTTAGACAAGACGATTGCGCTGGGGATTCGAGCTCTTCCGAGGTTCGTCCGCTTTTTCTGCCTAGGAGCAGGAACATCTGTTATTTCCAAGGCATTGGTGTCCATTGAGAAGTCCAGAACGAGAACATCGTCCGCGTAGAGGAGTAGGGATGTCCTGGGGTCGGAATATATATTGAGAAAAAGCCCGACTCAGAGATAAAAGAGTAACGATTTGAGAGGAAGCAGCGCAGCCAGAGATAGACTTCCACTGTAGGCTCACAGAGTTGGATCCTTTCCAGTAGGTCTCTGTGCCAGACGGTGTCGAAAGCCTTCGAAATGTTCAGACATACAAGAGATAAAGTTTCTTTAAACTCCATTGCTCTTGAAATGGTGACTGTACCGTTATGAAACAGTCACTGCAGCTACGCCCAGAGCGAAAAACCCCATTGCTGCGGAAGCAGTATTTTCTTCTCTTCGGAGTTGAAGTCGAGGCCCTTGGCCATGATTTTTTCCATGAGCCTTGAGATAGTTTTGGTTAGGCTTATGGGACGGTAGCTGCTAGCGAGATTTACCGGCTTCGCAGGCTTTTTGATCATCCAGACCTCTAAGATTTTCTATTTTCCCGGCACGTGGAACACATGTAAGTCTTCGGAGGCTTCCTTAAACAGCCGCATCGGTATTTTGTCATGGCCCGGTGCGTTGCCTTTTGACGAACGGATGGCCCAGGATCGGGTGATGTTCCGACGACAGTGCGCGCGGCAGTGGCTCCAACTCTCGGCTTTGCGACGTTTCCGGATTGGCCTCCTGGATAATAAAAAATCAACATTAAAAAATCAAATAAGTGTCTTGGAAACTCTGCAAGCCATTAAAAAACTGAACATCGGAAGATCTGCAGAGGAAACCAATATCCCAGCAGAATTTTTAAAACATTCCGCAAAGCAGCTAGCTAAAATAATTACTAATACCTTCAATCGGTCTCTCAAGAAAGACAATTCATTGAATCTGGGAAAACGATGGCCAATACCATTACAAAAACCCGATAAAGCTAAAAGTCTCGTTTGCAATTTTAGACTAATAATTCTACTAACTTTCATGCACAAAACACTATTTCTCATCGCACTACACCAAATAAAAACAGAGTTAAAAGATTCTTATATGCCAAATATACAAAATCTATCGAAATACTTGGCATTGACATTTATTGTGCGTTTGATTTAATACACCGGAGAAAACTTATTCAAGTTCTGAAAAGTTTTATTCACCTTGATAATCAACAAATAATTTTGAACTATAATTTGGAAGAAAAGCGTTTGTTTTTTTGTTTTCCATCCAAAAAAATACTCGACTTTAAGAAGGTATCCACAACGGTAACATCCCATACGAGGGCTTTCCCGGACGAGTACGGGAATATTGTCATCCCGTCAGGCCTTTTGCCGTCTCCCTGATCGAGTCCGACCGGTACGAATGGCACAAATGTCCCGCCGATTCGAGACCGGCCTTCACGATTTCCTTGAGGGCCTTGTGTCTGTGTTCCCTGCCTGCACTCCTCTTGCAGGAAAGTGGTGGCAGTCCCTTTTCGTCAACATCCTCACCGCATCTGCAGCGGTGTTTTGCGCAAACATCCAGGCCGAGACGGTGAGCGACTCCGATGCGTATGGCAGCATCGTCTAGCCACGTCCCGATACATGAGAGAGGGAGAGCATTCAGCCAGCTGCCAGAGTGAGGGGCGGATGCCGCACGAAGGCATGCCAGGCGGTGTTGGTCAAGAGTTGCCGAGAGCTCAGACACAGGCGCTCGGCATAAAATAGTGTCCCAGACATTTTGGAAGGAGAAATCTCCAGGCCTCTCAGAAAAGGAGCGATCCCAGGTAGTAAGCCAATCCGATAAAGCACCGTCCAGGCAAGATCCGAAAGGTTTGAGTGTTGGACATCAAAAGGGAAGCGTTTGTTGTTCTTTAATTTCAGTTTTGTTGTCAGTGTTTACCACAAAAAATTAATGGTCACTGGATTGGACCATTAAAGTCTATAAAACTATTCAAAAAAGTCGTGTAAATAAATAAAAATTAGATACAATTCGACTCAATAAACGCAATGTTTTCCAGCTTGTTTTCCTCTTGAAACTTTCTTCTCATTTAATCTTGCTTTTAAAAAATTAATTTTCTACATTAATTTAGTATCGAAAAAAATCAAAGGTTCAAATAAAATTAGTTTTTAGTTTTGAATTAATGCGCCTGCTCTTTCACTTTAAACCAAATCCAATCTCTTCGACGTACACACTCACCCATCTCATAGGTTGTATTTTTGAGGGCCTTTATTATTTTTCCGATGACAATTTTGTCGTTTTTTAAAATTAAAAACTTCGAAACTACATTCGTCACTGAAAATTGTCCTCATCTATTCAGTGTTTGACACAATGATGAAATGCTTTGACAAATTATAGCGTTTTTAACTATTTATTTTGCTCATACATATATTTTCTCTTTTTTTTAAATAATTTGGGATGGATCTTTTTCGACTTTTTTGCGGTTATTATACGTAGATCATTCCTTAAGAAATCAGATAATTTTATCGAGCGTTAAAATGCTAAAAATTAAAAATACCACGTTCACACGAATAAAAAGTTTTTTTAAATACCTGTAATTAAAACTTTTATTTCAGATTAATACCAAATTACAAAATAATATCACAAAATTAATTTAGGGTTAGTTTAATGATCCCTTTCGATATTTACAAAGAAAATATTGTTCAAAAATGCTGTTTTTTTAAAAAACGGTTTTTTTGTATATTTGTTTAAATACTTAAATATTGTTTTATAAAAATTCAAGTTAAATAAATTATTACTAAGGAACACTTATTTTATAAAATTAGAAATGTCAAAGTTGACACAAATTAAAGAAAAATTAAATAGTCCAGATTATTCAGAAAATGGTGATTCTAACATTAATTACTACTTAAATAGAAATATTCAATCTAACAGCCCCAAGCGAGTGCTTCGAGAAATATAATCCAAATATATTAAACATGCAAATTAAATGGAATAATAAACCTCAAAAGCAGACAAGAGAATTGACGTATATTAAAGAGTCGTCACAACTATGGATGAAGAAGCTGTTGAAAAGAATAAACAGTCTTTGCATCGACTTCAATTTTACATTGTGCAAAAAACGTCCAGAACAAGAAAGAAGAAAGATTTCACTTTATTGGAAAGAAATGAGTAGCATTCGCCAACAGAAAAAAGATCTCAGGCCAATTTATAACAGCAACGACTTACTAAATTTGATTACAGAAATGAGGAATCCAAACCTAAAGGCGGATTGTGGCTCTGACCATTCCCTTCCAGCTCTTCTTCAACTACGTCTAAAATGGCTTTCATTTGTTGATGTAAAGAACAGATTTGCAACATTGCTTGATGCCATTATTAACAAAGAACAAGCAGAAAATGTTTTTGAGGTTTTAGACTCACAGGAAGTCAAAGGCGCGTTAGAAATCTGTAAAACTGGTTGCCCTCCTGGAAACCGTGGTTCCCTCTGGAAATTAGCAGTTGGTCTGGACGAGCAGAGAAACAATCAGAATTATTACCAGTACATGAAAGATTTGTATCTTGAATATGAAATGATGATCGATTCAATAATTGAAGAGGATATTGCAGGGACAGTAACAAATGACGATCAGTACTTTGTTTTTGAAGAATTTATCTACCAAATCCTCCTGCCTTTCACAAGAGATCCTCACGTGAGAGAGACCATGAGATCTTTGAATGATGATCGACTGTTAGTACTCAACCAAAAAGAGTTGGTTATGTATCCACCAAATGGATACGTTCCATATTTGGGTTTCAGTTACTTAGTTGCTCCATTTTGTTACCTCTATACAAATATTGAAGACATTTATTTTGTTTTTCGGGAATTTTTTGAGCGTCATTTTATATTTTTGACAACAATATCATCACATGAAGAGTCTATTCTATCACTTTGCGTTCAATTTGAACAACTTTTAATTGAACGAGAACCATACTTGTGTTTTCATATGAAAAAAATTGGGATTTATCCGTTAACCATCGCGTTCAAGTGGATCGTGAACGGATTCTCGGGATTTTTGGCTAATGAGGAACTACTTTGCTTATGGGATTGGATCATTGGGCAATCGAGTTTGCTCGTCATTCCAATATTGGCTGTTTCTATTTTTTCATTTCGACAAGCAAGTGTGGTAAATGTAAATACTGTACAAGACATCCAAAACATTTTTGCTGACATTTCAAATATTAGAGTGGTTGCTCTAATGATACATTTTTTTATTTTATAGTTTATTTTTATATTTAAAGACAATTTTTGAATTTATTCAAATCCTAAGGTAATCCGTCGAGACTTCCTGTGTTTTTGGGGCCAAGACGCTTGCTCATCTTAAGAAACTTGGCCGCCTGTGCACCTACCGCTCCAGAGATCCGAAGGAATTTATATTCCTTATTCAGAGGATCTCGCTGGCTGTTTTACGCGGGAATTGTCTTTCAATCCTGCGAGACAGTACATAATGGCTAGATTTTTTTAACGATCTCTCTTTTTTAAAAAAAATTAACATTTGCAGATTATTAAAAGACGGATTGTTTGTCGAATCGGAAATGAGTATTGGTTTGAAATTATGAATCACCAAGAACTACTAAATGGAGTTTTAAATAAAGAATTTTCTATCCACTTTATATAGTTTAACTATAGTATTTTGTGTTTTACACTAATATGTTTGATGCAAAGTTTATATTAGCTATAAATAAACGTTGTTAAGAATATTTTTAAGAATAAAACTCAGAATTTTGAACAATTTTTTTGACACAATTTTGAGCAGTTTGGCGATCCGCCAGGCTGCTTCCTTTCGATTAATCGATATTAATTAATAACGAATCTTATTAAATATATAGATTATTGTTAATTTTAATAAAATCGATAAAGAAATTCATTAAATTTTATTATTTGATATCAAAATCATGTTATCGATCTAATTTGTTCAGACATTTTTTCCTAGTGAAGCATTTTGGGTAACATCTACGAATTTGTAAAGGAGGAATAATAAACACGGAAAACATTTCAGTAGCGCCCAATAGCCCCTAATTATTGTGTATCAAAGTATGCAATTCAGGGCTTTTCGTAGGTTTTCAGGTTGTCTGCTAATTATTAAAAACTTCTCTCAATGTAAATTCGGAAAAGCATCATTCTTGAAATCTTTACAAAATTGTCAGATTTGTTTAAACAAGTAGTTAGTTATGCCAAAATTTAATTTTTATTAATCAAAATATTGGAAAATAAATTTAATTATTTTTTTTACATATTTATGATTATATTTTTATAACATATTATCATAAATAAAATAAATAACGAAAGAACTTGTTGTTGTTTATATTTTTGCTGGCTACAAATATGGATTCTGAAACATTGAATTTAAAAAATGCCGAAATGTACATAACCCGTGCATACTCACACTGCTACAAGGACACAACTGAAGGACTCTATTCTGCTTTTTCCTATTTTTTAGAAGCAGTCAAATTAGTTCCAAAGAATGCTCAAATTTTCTTAAAATTTGGAGATTTTTTCCAATATTTCATGAACGATTCAAACCGTGCTTATTCTTGCTATGAAAGAGCCTACATTCTCGATTCCTTAGTACCAGAAATTGCCATTGCCTACCACGGAAGTAGCTTCGATTTACTAAACAAAGATTCAAGTCAAAAATACCTTCAAAATTTCATTCGAAGTGATCTTTCTCCTGAAATGATCCCCGCACTCCGCAGACTGGCAATATTTTACATGTGCAATGGGGAATACTCCCAGTCTCTGCGGATTTGTGACCTAGCAATCGACATTGACAAAGATTGTTTCATTTTTGTAATGTTGAGAACAGAACTGATTCGACTCAGTGGAATGAGTCTGACTTTTAACCACAAATCTTTTCTCGAAAAGTCTCAAGACATTCCCCAATGGAGGCTTTTAGTTAAACTGATTATTACAATCTCTTCCCTCAAAAGCGGAGACTTTGAAGAGATCGCCTCAACCCTCGAAGAATTGCTGAATTCAACCAACGAAGAATCGGAAGATTTGATGATTTTTAAAGTCCTTTATGCTGAAGTTATGTGCTATTTGGGAGACGATTTGTTATCAGAAAATCGTTTTTTGGAAGCTTTTGACATTTATACAATTGCTTTCGACAGTCTCCGTGGTTTTTTATCCCAGGAAAGCAGAGATCAGAAAATAGTTCTGTTTTTGTTTGGTTATTCTGCGTTTCGTCTTTGTCAGTTATGTTTCCATCCCGATTCTCCTCCTGGCCATGAAACCCTTCAGACATACGTCAAGTTGAGTATTTGGGCCTTTGGTCATTTGGCCATCATGACCAGGCTGTGTTCTGCGTTTTATAACTGTGCTTTGGCTGCCTCATTTCTTTGGAGAATTAATGGAAATGAGAGTGCCCGTGATTTGTCCGTGGGTTGTGCAGTCTCCTCTGTTTGTGAGAGTGGTGGGAGTTCTGATTCGTGGCTTCTTTTTGGGACTGTTGCTTACTTTTTCAAGGATTACGTTCTCGCAGAAAAATCATTTTTCAAATCAATTGATGCTTCTCAACACAACGAACGTGCATTTGTCAATTTGGCTGTACTTTATTACACATGTGAGGATTATGAGCACTCCTTTCGTGTTATTGAAATGTCCAAGAATGTTTCATTTTCTCGGGATAGTGAAATTATGCTAAAAATTCTTCTAATGAAAGCGGGCACTTCAGATCATTGGGAAATTTTTGATGGAATTGACAAGCATTTGATGGTAGCTATTAATGGCTTCAATCCATCAATTTTTACCTATCGATTTTTTGCTGTGCACGTGGCGACAAAATTGTGTTCGATATCATGTTTTCAGAATGGAAAAAAATATATTCCGTCCTGTAATATCACTAAGGATTCATCTCCAGAGGATCAAGTCACTAAGGCCATTGAAGGTCTTTTTTATTATTTGGAGGCTCGACCCAACGATGCAATGGCTCAGTCTCTGCTTGGGTCATTCATGAATTTATTGGATTTCAAAACATCAGATGATCGGCATAAAATTGCTTTACAGCTCATCTCAGAAAAGAACGACGTATTTTCTCTCATCCCCGAACAACTATCCAGCCTTGATTGTGCGGTTATATTTAACGCAATGAGAAGCCTTGTTGATGTCAGAATGACTGGAGAATATATTTCTTCTTTGGTCTCATATCCGGGCACTAATCAATGCGAATTATTAAACGGATTTATTGGCTTGTACAACATTGGGGAGTACACTTCTGCACTGAATATATTAAATTTACTTCACCGTGATCCTTTCAGTTTTAGATTGCAGGGAATTACTATTTTTAAATGTGGGAGACCAAATGATGCCCTTGACTATTTGCTGAAGGTCAAATGTCCAGAATTAGTATTTGATATTTTCTATTTGTCCTTTCTACTGAAAAATCAAGACTCTGCATATCATGCATTCAAAATCATTTCTGCCAAAAAAAGTCTTGAAGCTCTGTTTGTGAAAAGTTTATGGAAGTTCATGTCAGGAGACAGGTCCCCCATTTGTAATCTGGGTAATATACAACTTCGTTCTTTTTATAAAATGGGGAAGAATGATTTTATTCAGTATTATCTGGCACTATTATCCAATGAAGTGAGAATTGCAGACCTACCCATTTTTCGACGTATGGTTGGTCAGTGTGAAATTCCACCGATGTGCTTGCCTCCACAGCTCTTGCAAGCTTTTCAGAAACATTATTACTTGTCTCCGCCTTAGTTCTTATTTTTACCGTTACTGAAATTTTTCTTTGTTTTATTATATATGGCTTCTTTTTAATAAAGGCGTATTTATTACGATAATAAATACGCAATACAATTAGCTAATTAATTGTAATTTACTAGAAGTTAATAAAGCCATCCATCCGAAGTGGACCCCGCCAACATAATTGACGTTGCGTTGCCTCTCACGATAGCAACGGAGATCAACTGGAGAAGCCACCGGGTCTCACGTGTGTCGTGGCTTTTTAATGTGACTAAGCGTCCAAGGTTCTTTAGGAAGTGAAGCGATTTCCCACTTATTCCTCCAGTTGTCTCGACCACAATCGGACAGAACACAAATCGGTCTCGCAGCGCTTCATATTTTCTCTTCTTTGCCCTCATCGTTGTTTCCGCGCCATACAGTGTGTCCACTGCGCTCCCGGCAATGTTGGACGGGTAGAGTGTGTCTACACAGGTTGCGTCCCAGACTAGGGGTTTCCCCTCTTTAAATAGGAAAATTGTGATCCCATCAGGACGTTTGCGTCCCTGTCTTGGCGTATTAAAACTTCATCCCCATGTTCAATTTCGTCGTACTTCAATCTTCAATTTTTTCGCCTGATTTCACAATATTTTTGAAGGCAATTCTTCGTTTTTTTTCCCCCTCCAAATTCTTTCAAAGCGAAGTAAAATAGCCTTCAAAATCTAATAGTGCTTGCAATTTTTTTTTTCATATTTTTTTAGAAAGATCCAAATTAAAAAAATTCCAATGGTCTTTGCTTTCTTGTATCGTGGATAGAATAGTTGTAATCACGAACAATGTCTCTTATCAAATGAATATAACATTCAAAATTGCCTCTCGATACACTAGAGAATGAGATCCATCGTTTTACCATCGACTTGTCCCCGTATTGTGGCCATCCAGTAACATGAGAAATATTGTATCTTTCCCAAACGGAATGTAGAATAATCGGAGATCCAATTATCCAAAAAATCATATCCAGGATAACACAAATCTCATTTGCAGATTTGCTAACGGTACTTTCTACTACACTGAACTTAGAAAAAGAATCAATTAAAACAAGTATCTGTTGATTATACTCAAAAAAATAACCCAGGAATTATTTTCATTTTTGCAGAATATCGCCTAAAATCGACAAGATCTACGATATATCGGTCTCTTGATCCATAAGCCATGATAGGTAAAATTACAGGTTTAGTCGCAAACATTCGTTTAGAGTAAACTTGTTAAACCAATGATTAACCTGACAATAAACGCATTTAGATACCACAGTACCGACTTCACTACGTATTGCATCATAAATCGTAAGTGACAATTGTGTTGAGCCTAATTTACATCACTAAATATCAAATTTCAATATATTTTAGCTTTAATTCAGCTTCCTCAATACAAAAGAATTCCAACTCTAAACCATTTTTAGTAATATAGCCTGCGGATTCTTTGAAAGTAAAAATTTGGACATATCGTTTGATTTTTTCTCTTTCCCTCCAGTCAATAAATTCGTGAGTAGTCCGGATTTCGTGAATTTTTTATTATTAATAATTTTTTCCAATGAAAAGTTGTCTGCAAAAAATTTTTTTGGTATTTTAAGCATTGACATCACCGCCCTGGCGTCTTGCCGCTCTGGACTGTGACATTAAATTTTAATTCGTTCTATTAAAATAAAAAATCCAATTAATTATGTCCAGTCGAATCGGCATAGTGATTATATTCCTCAGAACATTGTCCTTTGCACCCCTCACTACGCTTTAGAATTGACAATGCCTTTGTAAACCCGTCTTAATTCATCTACATGGAGAATTTCCGATACCGAACTATGGAATCTTGACTTTTTCACAGAAAACAACTTCGTGCCCTAAATGGCGTACTCAGAAAATCAATAACTCATTCTCTACAGGCTCAGCAACTCAGCGCAAATCACCCGTGACATTATAAACGGCTGCTGGAGTCTATTTGGGCACATCCTAAGAATGGACTCAACTGCACCTGCCTACAAGACCATGGAAGAATACTTCCTGTCAGATGGACCAAAATTTCGTGGACAACGCCGAATAACTCTGCCGGCCGTCTTGTAACAAGACCTAACTTGAACGGGGAAAACCCTAAACAACTGCGATGACCTGAAAGAACTGTGCAGGCAGAGCCAAAACCGCGGAGAGTGGAAACAATGGTTAAAAAGATCGTATCGTGTGTGTGACGTGTAGGAATATGACTTATTCTGTTCATGTTCTAATGGGAAGTGTTATAATAATTTTGAAGGAAACCAAAGCTCAATTTCTGACAGAAAAGTGTTATTTTTATTCTGATCTTAAAAATTGTTTTTCGTAAAAAATGAATATTGTGGGTTTTGAAAGAAGATAGTAAAAAATATAAACGCGCACGGGTTAATCAGTTCTCAGAAATAAATGTAAACAAAAAATTAAAAACATATATAGGTAAAAATCAATAAACTCAATTTTATAACATCATAATAGTACTTATGAACGTGGGAATTGCATCAAAAGAACTCCTTAAGTCAGTAAATGTAAAAAAACTGCACAAGTACGGTTTAGTTTTTGGAAAAATGCGCAGATCCACAATGAAAAAGTCAGATATCTTTATTTTATTTACATTGAATGTGACCGGCTTGGCCGAGATAGACTTAGTAGTTTTTTTATTTAACCCAAGAATCACCAACAGTTAATTAGGGTAAATACTTAGGTGATTTCAACAATCCTCAAGATCAGCGGTTTTCAAATGCGGCCCCGAGGATTTTTTGCGGCCCCTCTAGAGTAACTAACTTTTTTAATTTTTACCAAAGACAAAGTAATTTTCGATGAACTTTACGATGAAAGATGGATTGCCGATTTGGTTTTTTATGTTAATTTAACCACGCATTTGTCGGATCTCAATGTTGAATTACAAGGAAAACTCAAACTCTGTTATCAGTTATATGAATATATTTCTTCGTTTATCGAAAAATTATATTTATGGATGACTTCACTTAAAGGCGGAGATACATCTCATTTTTATTCACTATCTGAAAACAACGAAGGCGCTGCTTATGAAAAATACATATCCATAATTGGTGATTTAATTAATCAATTTGAAGCACGTTTTGGGGTACATTTATATAAATTTAATTTTTAGAATTTTAAAGAATTCCTTCCTTAATGAAAATATTCGCAACTCCATTCGTCCTTCCTTTTGGCGATCTGTTTTTGTTGGTTTGTTTTGTTGTCTATCTGTTTTTTAGAAGTCATTAAAACCATTAAAAATAGATTTCAAATTGGACTTAGAAAAAAGTAAGATACTTTTTATATAGACGTAATTGATATTAATGAGATTTTGATGCAGTCCATTAATATGCCGAATTCATTAATGAGCCGGTGAAATGAATAATGTGATGAACAATATCCAGTCAATTCTACAAACGAGAAAAAATAAGAAAGTATGGCAATTAAACACAGGAATGGCTTGAAATAGAAAATTATGACGATCAAGTTGTCGCGACAATGAATAATCTTATCACTAAACAAGAACTACAAATGTTAGTTGATTTACCTAAAAAGTCATAATCCTTCATGAAGAAAAAACGAAAAACTACGAAAAATGACTAATACCGAATGATCACTATAATTCTACAATTTAAAGATGTAGTCTCTTTAAGTATAAATACTTGTCAAATTATAACATAGAAAAAGTACATCAGTGCGGAGACTGGAAAAAAAATAAGGAATGTCCAGAAGACAGTGCAAAACAATCCTCATGTGGATGCCATGCACAATTCAGAATTTTTGACTCAACTTTAAATTCGTCAAAGGCATCCTCCCTTTTCTTCCGGAATGGGAAATTTATGGTTTTTACCGGCCTAATTAAAACGGGACGTCCACGGGGTGGATTTCCGTTTATATTCGTCTGGTAAACATGGTCTTTATTATTTCGCCTGTCAAATATACGGAAGTAATTATTGTAAGAACCCGTCAGCACAAATCTGAATAAAAAATGCACATTTTATCAACCTGTCATTGTGGCTGCTCACGACTTGGAACTTGTCATAAATCGAATCATTTTGATAAAGAAAATTCAACTTGCCCTTCAAATTATCACTCACTCGGAAGGTCTCCACTGGCCGACTTTCCATGGAAAGGTCCCAAATTTTGATGGAGAGATAATCCCGGGAAATCACAAACTTCCCACATCTACTAAACTTGATGTCCGATATGGTCCCCGTTATCTCGTCGTAGATCGAACTCGTCCTTAGTGAAGGATTATCTCCAAATACTACAAACTTCAAAGCAAAAAAGCCACGTTTAGAATGATGGTCGCAAAGCGCGTTTTGTCTCATGTCACATAAACGAATCAGTCCTTTGGTACTTCCGTAGATAAAAGAATGTGAGAAGAAATGGTGGAATTGAGCACATGTTATCACTTCCGACACATTTTCTGAATATTGCGGCTTCTTGTCCACCACATCTAAATATTTCGTCATTGTGGACTACTCAAAGCTCGATTGGGATATTCAATGTTCCAAATATTTATTCTCAGGTCATCTCCCGATAGAAATGTCTCCATGTCACAATTCGGACTGAGAGAATTTATTTGGAACATATGAGCCCCCACATATGACCTCTTTGGACTATTCTCCACGACCCTCTCCCCCAAAGTGACCTTCGGAAACCGCATACACCCCCCTTGAGGCCCATCGTGATCAATATCAAACAATTTGACATTTTTTTCACTCATTTTCCATAATTTAATACATTTGTCTGTTTATATGAACAGTTGGAGATAACCGTTGGTGGACAATAAAAAACGTGAGTGATTCGGTTGTGGTAGCCAACAAATCGTGACTATTTTGGGGTCAATCACCACACTTTTGAGGCAATCAAATTCATTAATATGACTCTGGAAGCCACTGTAGAGCGAATATTGGACATCTCCTGACTAAAAGAATTCGATTATTCAAATTAATAACGTTTGCCTCATTAAAGACAACGATTTGTCCTCGTTTGTTTCCCACAGCCAGCATATCTCCATTCTTACTGTATTCCAGGGTAGTGATTTGATCGCCTGGAATTTGATTAATATGGGATACTCTCACAGCTGCTATCGTCCCTCAGTTCATTTATTTGGGAAAGATACCAATTCATCAAATCTACTAAAATCCAGGATTAGATAATCCAAAATAACTAAATATGTTATTTATTTAAAATTTAAATAAAAAGGTTAACTATGATTTATATATAATCAGAATCCTACCACACCTAAAAGTATATATCTTACGCGAATTTATTATACTGAAAAATTGTAAATAATTTATTATTAAAAAAATAAGTTTTTTCAAGTTTCTATGCAAATTTTAGTAAAAAGATAATTGAACTTATAAACCGATAGCATGGTACGTTTTATGTATTTATCAAACCACTTGTTTTCAATTCTGGTAGATATTATTAAAAAAATTAAATAACTGTTAAATCCTAATTAGAATTTTTAATTTAGTAAATATTAAATGTGGAGGTTTCAATATGTCATTATTTCGAGTCAAGTCGGCAATTAAGGTGTCAACCTGTCACATATAATGTGGTTTAAAGCGTGATTGATAAATTTGTACTATATTTCTCACAATTTTAATAAGAAACTCTTATTGGATTAAAATAAACGTTTTTAAATGTAGATTTTTAGAACCAAAGTCGATCACATAAACAACCCCTGTATTTTGTTTTTAAATTTCTTTTCTCAAATTTGATGGCTTTACAGTCGGTTGGTTTTTCTTTCACTCTAGAGCAGGGGTGTCAAACTCATTTCGCTTTGAGGGCCGCATTTTGTAACAATTTTGCTTCGAGGGCCGCATTTATAATAATTTCTCATTAAGGGAAGATTAGTTCTGATATTTATTATGATGAATAACCAAAATAAGAAAAACTAAAATTTAGTTTTAGTTAATAATTTAGTTACTAAATTATTCAATTATCGCTTTTTAATTTTGGTGAGAGTTGCTTCCAGAGGATTAACAACTTTTTAAGTTTTTAAACTTTCCAGGAAGATATGAAAAGAAAGCAGGTATTCTAACCTCCAAATATTTAGCTTTAAGTATAGAATCTGAGTGGATTAGTTCCATTTGTAAACTTTCATCTGCATTAGAAACATTAAAAGAGAATGGTGATGCGAATAGTGAAAATTGTTGTTCAAAAGACGAAAAATCATTAAATCTTTCTTGAAATTCCTTTAACACCGATTCCATTTTTAATATCTTTGAGCACAAATATTGCTGATGAATGAAAATGAGCAAATGATGACCCGGGATAGACCTCATCAAGCGAGTCCCCTCTTGGTCTTCCAGGCTTCAGTATCGGCCTTATTAAGGCCTGTTTCCATAAACCCGGAATTACGTTGTTGTTAATAGAATGGTTGAAGATTGCTGTTAGAAATCTGACACCTTCGACGCCGAGGTTTTTTAATAGGATCACCGGGATTTTGTCCGGGCTGTGAGAGTAAAAAGGTTTTGTTGAGTGCAAGGTATCTTCCACCTCCTTTACCGAGAGGAGGAGCGGTTCAGCCCGTTTTTTTAGGCTTCTGTTGGAGGGGAGTGAGTCGGATTTCCTGTGATCTTTATGTGCATTTTTCGCATAGAAATTCATGAGGTTGTTCACGTCTTTTTTATCAAAATCTTCGAAAGGTTCGGGAGCGTCCCCCATGACCACGTGCCGAATGGCTTTCCACACTTCACCCGTTGAACGATTGCGGTTCACGGTAGAAAGAATTCGATTCCATTTCAAATAGGTGTGTCTGAGTTCATTGGACTTCAGTTCCTTGTTTAAGTGTCGGATGCGGGTAATTATGTCAGAAGACATCCGGTTTGACCTTTTGAGGCGATTTCTCTCCTTGGCCAGACCGGATATCCTTCGACTACAAGCAGCGAGAGGTGGACGTTTAGGAATAGCCATTGCTCTTGCTTCCAGAATGATCTTCGAGAAGAAGCCAATGGCTTTGCCGAGAAAGCTAAAGTTGCAAAGTCTAGAGCGAGTCGGCCTTTTCTGGAGCGACAGTAAGCATCCCGACGGGATGCCGACTCTTTCCTTTCAGGTAAGGCAACTCTCGGGTTTGGGACGCCTGCGTCGACTCTTTCGGCGACGATGCTACAAGGTAACCATCCCGTGGTTGCTAAATGTCGACTGTAAATCTATCATAATGCCTGTCACAGTGATTGTCAAAATTAATTTCATTGATTTATAATCAATAACTGTTTCAAACTATAAAGAATTCATTAAAATTCGGCGTTTATGTTTTTTTTATTTCCCCGAACTTAAAACTCTAACATATCAATTATTCACTAAACATACTTTATTTCTAATTGAAAAATCGTATTTCGATTGATGAACGTTTATTTTTTTATTCATCCGTTTAAAATACGGTGAATTTAAATTCGATGGAGATTTATTTTTAACTGCTTTACAGATGGCATACTTACTGTAAACATCAATGACGATGAATATCCATTTGTAGCCATCATTTGGATCATTAAATATTTTAAAGTCTATATTATAGACTCTATAAGGTCTGGTTGAAATCGTTCATTTGGTCTTTTGACTATCACATGGAATGAAGGTCGGAAACCTGCATTAATTTTGTACTTTAAGTGGAATAGAAAACTTCAAATTGAGCATTCTTTGACAAATCGTTCTATAACTTTTCGCTTTATTGTAAAAATAAAAGTGTAAACATTCCTTTTGGAGTTTACAAATTCCAGAAAGGCTATTTCGATGAATAGAATCTGCAATAGTTTGCATTTTATTCTCATTATTCATGAAAATGACTAGTTTGTGCTTTTAAAATCTTTTGTCTTTGAGGTATAAGCAGTCATCAATAACAATAACTTTGTTAGATTTTTAGTTATATATTTTATTTGCTCTGAGGATGTCTATACAGGTTCTCCATTTAAAATACTCAGGATAGATTGAGCTATTGATATTTTGAGATATTTTTCACAAAACCTATTATTGTATTTACAGGGAAAAACATTTTAATGAGGACACTTGAAAATTCTGAATCGATGGGCACACTCATCCATCTCGCAGGGCTGGCCTCTTTTCTGGTCGTTCTCAAGTTCGACTCAATGGTTTTACTCGGAAAAGGTTCCTCAGTTGTTCTATTTGTAAACCGAGTCCTGCGCGATCATTCCAAACTTATGTTCTGCACGCATACTTTCCAATGTTTTCAGAATAACTTAAGCTCGTCTGGGTTCTTTGAGATTAACTGAGCCGGAATGATGTTTATAGAATTTACTCACATTATCGTCCCATATTAGTATCAATGTTACTGTCGTTATTATGGTTTTATGGATTAGTTCCAATTAATTGGCAAGTAGGTCATACTTATGGCGTTTTTCCACCTCAACTTGTTTCAGGCCTTTTTGAGAAGTGATCCGATCTCTATGATTGTAATTTTGTTCTTCATTTTGTCAAGTAAGAGATGCCCGGTTCGTTACTTTTGACTTTCGTGAGAAGTATCGGTTCACTTTTATGGAAAGTGGATACAAGTCCTCTCCCGTGTTGGCCACTTGGAAAGTAGAGTCTTTTTTTGTTTGCAAGTTTCAGATGAATTCGATGGTGTACGCGGATATTGCGTACATTTTTGTCAATTTGTTAAAATTCGGGCTGTTCAATATCGACGAGCCCAGTTTTGACCTTTTTTCCAATCTGGCGGTTATGCAAATATTTATAGGTCATGCATAAAAATAAGTGATTTGTCGTATATGTGATACAACATGATCTTGGGATATAAAAAATAATTTTCAAAAAATATAAATTTTTGAAAATAAAGACTTTAGATCTTAAAAATAATTTTATGAAACGCGGCATGCACAGAAAATTGTGAATAAGCATGATCATAAACATCCCAGACTGTATTATTAGTTCAGTATAAATTTTAATAATATTAGTTAAAAACAGTTACAGAATATCATCTATGACTTAATCGGTGCCAACTATATAAGAGTGTCGAAACATTTTTTAATTATCTGGATATCTTTTGATAAAAGTCAGAAAAACGTCAATTTATAAGCTTGTTTAAAGATTTCTTATACAAACCTCTCGAATCCGCTTGTTTTAGTCTAAAATTTTGAATTTCCTATGGAAGATTTTTGAGATGAAAAATTTTTGACTCAACTTCAATCAGTACTTGATTTTATTTAATGACTAAAATTAGGAAAAAGTAATGAGGAGGATTATGTTGAAAAAAGTTGAGCTATTGGAAGCTTTCAGAGCACTAGAGACCATTAAAACTTACATTTCTCAAATCAAAAATTCAAATATTGAGGATCACGAAAATATTATGAAAATTGGCGAACTTCTTAGAAAATTAAACAAAAAAGATAAAATCTACGATTTCTTTGAAAAAAATAATTCTATTATATTTATTATTTATATAAATGAAATTTTAAAGATTTTATAGATTTTAAAGATCTTAACTTTTAATTAGAATTAATTATTTAAAATTTAAATTGTCTCTCGAATCCGCCGATTTTTGAACATACCATTACTTTTGAATACACTTTCTTTGTAACATTTGATTGCAGAAATCAGCAAAACTTTATTTTTGTTTTCAATATTTTCTAGCGAATCATTTTCAATCACATGTAGCCTGAAGGCGATCTCATTTGTGGTTTTTGACATCAAATATTCTATTTCTTCATTGTTATTTTCCAAAGTTTTATCTTGAGAATTTTTACACGTTTGCATTTTTTGATTGCATTATTTCTGCAAGTTTATAAAAAAATCCAGTTTCTATTTTTTGGATGTTTCATGAATTGTATGAGAAGTGAGTTTTTATTTCTTGTCAGTTTTTATTTCTCCATATAATTGCTACAATCCGAATCAATGCCGTTTTTCGAATTTATGAGGGAACTATTCAAATTTTAAAATCATGGAGCTGTATATCATTTACAAATACACTTGACCCTCGAAAATTGGCTTAGAATTTTGTGATCAATTTGAAAAATGAAATAAATAATTAAAAAAACAATGAGCAAATAATTTTTTAAATGGCCTAAATTAATCAAAAAAGTATTTAAGTTTTATTAAAATGAAATTGATTCCTAATTGTTTTTTTTATTTCTTTCAATAATACTCGCTTTGTACTTTCTTATTAAAAAACTTAGGAAGTTTCATGTTCATTCTCAACATTGGCTAAGAGTGTCTTCTCTATTCCAGTTAATCTAGTTGCAATATTTATTTTGCCCAAATACTTTGTTTTCTGAGATTTTTGTTTACTATGTCACGAGCTGAATAAGCTACCGAGCCGGACGCGTTACACCTGTGGACTTGGAAAAAAATTGACCATAAAATTCTCAGGTGATTTTGTCAATAAAAAATGTATAAATTGACAAATAGAGACAAGACAAGTTTTATTTCCCAACAAACCCATAAATTAAAGTTAGGGAGAAAGCCAAGAGCAGAACAAGAAACTAATTAACGTGGGTTTGATTTCATTGTATAGGGTCATTTTATGAGACACCACATGTCTCTTCTTCGCATATACCCAAAAGAATTACATCATAATTTCCATAAGTGACGTAACAAATCTTCTATCTTTTTGACTTTAACGTCATAAGCATCTTCGATTTTTGAATTTAAGTTCAATCCAAATGCCAATTTAATAGCAAATCTTCTGGTCTTTTCCAACTTTTTCACAAAAATGCTACTTTCTTCGGACCTATACCATCCTTGATAGCCATATATCAAGAATGGCTCAATACATGTAGAATACACAAAAAGGAAAATTTCAGGCTCCAAATGAAATCGAGTTAAGGATTTCAACATTCCTGTAGCTTTCTCTCTTCGTGTTTTGATATGATCTTTAAAAGATCCTCTTCGGTCTATCGATACTCCGAGATACTCCAATTTTCCAGAATCTGATAAAAATAAATTTTAAAATTTTCTACCTCCTTAGATCTATCAAATCTATCTGATATCTTTTATTTGGAAGATTTGCAACAATATGATTTTGCTCATCGCCAACTTTTAATGGTGTGGAAAAACGACACACTGCACAATCTGACACTACTTTCCGAATAATTTCCCTTTTTATTCCGAAGTAACTTCGCATGCAATGGTATTCCAAGCTATTGTGTCCACAATGCGATATGTTGTGGATCTGCTTCGCGACCAAATACATCTCTTGAGTGTTGTCTGTGGAAATAACCAGCTTATGATCTCCATACGGTTGTCTCAGATAAAGTCGTCCATTAATAAGAATAAATTTTTCCGCCTTCTTTCTCAATCGGTAATTACGCTGTCTAGATTTATGAGAACATGTTTCAGAATCCAAAATTCGACACAAAAAGTCGTATTCTTCGGAATTTTTGATGAATGAACGAGACATTAACAAGATAAATACACGCTTATTTTCTTTATTCATTCTTGGATTATAGGCTAGCCAAATAAATAATATAATTTATTTGATTTATTAAAATTAGTTATAGTATTTGACAAGAAATTAACAAATTAAAGATTAAAAAAAAATTTTAACAGAAAAAAACACAGGTGTAAAGCGTCCGGCTCGGTAACGCGCCGGGCTCGTGACATACTATTTTCTTAATCTTCAAAGAATTTTGATTTTCAATAAATGTTTCATTTTCCGTGTATTGAATGCTTAAAAAATTTTCAACTTTGAAAAGATCGAGAATGCCTGTTTTTCTGATTGTTGTATTATTAATATTGATTTCAAGTTGTCAATCAATAGTACAATTCTTTTTTTTCTTTTTGAGCTGAATATTAAAAATTGATCAACTAATCCATAAATATAGATTAGCCATTCAAGCTCATTGTGAATTATAATACTAAATTCCCGTTTGAGTTCGGCAAGTCTCTGTTATGGGATGCGACGTGTTCAGACACTTTCTCGGAGCTCAACTTCCTTCTTCAGCTGTCGAGCCTGGCTCAGTCTCTCGCAAAACCGAGAAGATGAAGATTGGAAAGTACAAGGAGCTCTCTGAACGGTATCTGTTCACTCCCATCGCCGTCGAGACTTCCGGCGTCATCGGCGAAAAGTCTCTTTCCTTTCTAAAAAAGCTTGGCCGCATGATCTCCCATAAACGGGGAGACCCACGCGAGTCCAAGTGGCTTTTCGGAAGGATTTCCTTGGCCATAGTACGTGGAAACTGTGTTTCCATTTACGATGCCGGGAATTTAGTTAGTTAATAACTATTTGTTAATTACATATAAAAAAAAAAAAAATACTAAATGAAGCATTTATAGTCATAATGTCAAAAACATCACGGCATTTTTGATCTGAAATCACAACTGATTTCAACTTATGGATTCCGCTTATATTTGAGGACAAAATCCGAACTCTTTTGAGTTCGTCCCCACCTTGTCTTTGAAACCTCAGGAATTGTCGGCAAGACCGCGATTCAACTTTTCACTGACATTGGTAGAAGAACTGACTCTTTTAGCGAATCTCGGTTTCCCTAGTTTGCGGAAACTCCTACTCAATACGCATTGCGGTGTCGTTGAGCTGACCCTTAGGCTCTCGACTATTCTTTTAACTCTAGCTAGCATCTAATCTTTTCTATTTATCATTATTTAATTTAAAAAAATTCGTAAATGAAATAATACTTTAGTTGCGTATTTTCATGTCATATTTTTTTCTAAGTCAAGAAAAGAACTATTGACTCAGTGTTGATAAAAAATTTGAACGACTAGTCATTAGAAATGAGGAAAAGATTAGATTTTACATTGGATTAAAACTTGAAAAAAATTATTTTATAGATTGATTTTTTAAGTAAAAAATATAGTAAATATAAGACGATGTTTCAAATTGTTTTATCCATTTAAATCGTACATTTAAACAACATTTTTCTAATTGATGTCTACTGGACTCACTCAGTCAGTCACTTTTCAGTCTCAGTCACTTTTCAGTCTACTGCTTCAAAGAAAGACAAATATCAACAAATTGTTTCTATTTCAGGTTGGCTCTGTAGCTACTGCATTACAATACAAAAAGCTTTAAAATGAGCTATGGTCTTTTTTTGTGACATTTTGTTTTGAAGACAATTTTCAAGAACCGCGTCAACAGATAATCATTAAATGAAAAATATGAATAAAAATTATTTAAATTAAAGGTAGTTTTTAAAGAATTGAAATCATAACAGTTTTCAGAGCTGCCAGGGTCTCCATATTTTTTTTGTTTCTCGTTTTACACATGTTTGCAAGTTTTCCACAGTTCTATGCATAGCAGGCTAATGATTACGTAATGTTGTTGGGATATTTATGCAAATCTCGAATAAACCTCATGTATGTTACAGCGTGCTCTAACAGAACTGCTTTTTCGATTTTCCCACGATATTTTTGCTAAAATAAAATATTCATTTATACACGATAAGGACAAAGGTCTGACAATATTCTTCCAGTTCAACGATGCTGCGATTAACCCGTGCCCTTCTTTTTCTCTCTACCAAATATTTTTCGACTTTGACTTTGTCGGATTCCATCGAAGAATTGAAATTATTTCCCATAAATATTCGGCAAAAAACGTCAAAATAAAACAAAACACTTTATTGGTTATTAATTGCTCATTGGCACGTTCATTTCATGGGAAAACAGTAATCAGTTAATTATCGGCAATTTATTGACTAATTAATAGAACAGTTCCCGTATTTCCCATAAATAATTATAAATTTACGTTAACAAGCATTAAATTTTTAGTAAGAGTGCTTTTGTTAAAATACTTTTTGTTATAAATTTTCTCCGATGGAAGTTGGGTAAAAATATTCATTTATAAATTGGACTTCAAAAAATACGCTAAAATTTTAGTTTAAAAACGACAATTTCATGTTATAGTAAATTATTCTTGGTTTATAATAAGTAAAAAATGTACAAACGTCAATCACTGTGCCGCTAGATGTTAAAAGATGTTACATGTAGATCATATTAAGAGACACGATAAAGTAGTTAGATGAATTCACTTTCTTTTGCGTCAAGAATTTGGACTCAAGTTGGGATAAAATCTTCCCAAAATTTACAGCAAATGGAGATTGAAAAATGAGAAAATATCACATTTTATCTAAAGAGCCAGAATTGATTTATCATGCAAGAGTAAAGTACGTATTGTATTAACATGAAATGGACTTGTAACTCAAAAATTCCGACAATATGCACGATCGCTTGACATCGATAAGAAAACATAATTTTTCTTATTAAAACAGAGTTAAATCGTGAGAAAGAACTTTTGAATCGGACAAAAGTATACAAAGTAAACAAATGCAAACTCTATATATATCAAATAAAGTCTTGATGTGGTTCTAAGGCACATTTGAGTTTGAATATCCCCTTCACTAACAAGATAGAAGAAAATTTTCACGAACCATTTCACAAAATTTGATGACAAAGAAATAGATGTTGAAAAAAATTGTAATAGTACAATCGAGTAAATTCTTTGAATATGAGAATTGTATCTTATTCTTTATTAATTCCCGTTGTTCCAAAAAATTACAATCATGATTTTGATTTGTCTGTATTTTATAATTACAAAATATTATTTTTGAACAGAGTGCATATTTATGCAATGCAATGTCTCGCTACAATATCTGGAAAATATTTCTTAATAAGAGTACAAATTCGGAATGAAATGACCAATCAGTGAATTTAAAGTCTGTCCTTCAGGCTCCAAACAAAATAAAAACTTGTCAGCAATATTTTCTTTAGGAATTCAACTGAATCGCTCTTGAACATTCACTTCGACGAACATGGTTGGCTCCACGCATTTGGTACGCTTATGGACGACAATTGTGTGAAAATCGGTGTTGCACAACGTTTGGGTTTGACGTTTGTAAGGAACACAGATGCCGGTGCATTACAAGCATTCCACAACTAACTATGCACCGTTCAAATTGATGTTTGGTGCATCTGTTGAAGAAACTATAAACGATCATTATACGAATTAGAAATAAATGAGCTTTTTAAAGAAATAGATATTTGGAACGAAGAAGAGCTAACAGATATCGACAATTATCTTGAGTGGTTTTGGGGATCATATGATACAGCGATACAAATAAAAAACGGAACACTCATTTTCTCGATTTGTTTCTATTGAATGATTGATTTATTTTAACAAAAATAGAATTTTTAGAAGACAAACATAACTTTAGCCTTTAAAAAAATAAAAACAACTTATATTTCGGACCGTAATTAAATCCAGTTTTGTCCAAACAAAATAAAAAAGAGAACAAAATAAAATTCTCTATTTTTACAGTTTTTTAAACCATTTTTTATTTTATTACACGTGTTGATTCTTGTTACATGGTTTTACAACTTACATTACAACAAAAAGCAGAAATTATTACGTATTATAAAGTCGGAAAGTCATATAGGAAATAAGAAATTTTACCGGAAGATCTCTGAGTGCCATCTCGAGAGTCATTCGAAACTTCACCATGAATGATTCCTTCCAGAGAAAAAAAGGCTCAGGACGAAGATTTAAACTTAACTCTGATGATCTCGGAATAATTCAACGTGAACAAAAAACTGACGTTGATTTCAATTCCGTAAAATGTTCGGATCCAAAGCACACATGCAAAGTGGCTAAAGATTTTTTTAATGAACACCGAATTGAGTTATTACAATGGCCTCCTCAAAGTCCCGATTTGAATCCAATCGAGCACATGTGGGCCTTCATGAAACATAAAATAAAAGAGTGATTTATTTGAGGAATTAAAAAATATTTGGAATGATCTTTCAATAGAATATGCGACATCCCTTGTTGGAACAATGCGGAACAGAATTTTAGACGCAATTAATGCTCAGGGGGGTCATACTAAATTTTGAACTACCATTGTTCTCTTTTTTATTTTGTTTGAAAAAAATTTGGTTTAAATACATATTAAAATCTTTGACGTTTGGATTTTTATAAAAGGCAAAAGTTAAGATTATTTGAAATTCGATTTTTTATTAAAAGAAATTAAGCATTATATAGAAAGAAATTGAGAAATTGGCTGTTCCGTTTTTTATTTGTATCGCTGTATAACAAAAGAAAATGGCATTGCATACCAAACAAAAAATGTCGCCGAACAAAAAATGTTAAAAAAGCGAATGTTCTTTAATGTAAAAGTATGATGTGGACATTGTTTTGGTGAAAGAAACGAAGCTCTCATTTAAAAACTGTTTGCCCGTTTTCCCCGGTTACTCATACATCCGGAAAGACAGACCAGACTCTGTAAATGGCGGCGATCTTT